>NC_133151.1:1950981-2053481 GCF_048418815.1 Hemitrygon akajei | reverse complement strand
AATGACGGTGCTGACTCGAAGGGCCGAATGGCCTACTCCTGCGCCTATTGTCTATTGTCTATAGACGGGAGGCCTAGGGAGAAAGAAAAGGGGAGGAGTGGGATGGAGAGTGAGATGGAGAGCAGACAAGGAGTGCTTGTGAGAGGGGCAGAGAGAGAGAGAGAAGAAAGGGGAGGGGAGAGAGATAATAAATAAATATATATATCAGGGATGGGGTAAGAAGGGGAGGAGGGGCATTAACGGAAGTTAGAGAAGTCAATGTTCATGCCATCAGGTTGGAGGCTACCCAGCCGGTATATAAGGTGTTGTTCCTCCAACCTGAGTGTGGCTTCATCTTGACAGTAGAGGAGGCCATGGATAGACATATCAGAATGGGAATGGGACGTGGAATTAAAATGTGTGGCCACTGCTTGTTCCTTCACTCCTTCAACTCCTGAGCGAGGGCCAGTCGGCCAACTTGAGAGCGGACCAATCGGCGATCAAACTCCGGCTAGGCCACGCCTGGGATACCGCGCACAGCTCTGGTCGCCCCGCGATAGGGAGGATGTCGGGGCTTTGGAGACGGCGCAGAAGAGGTTTACCAGGATCCTGCCTGGTTTAGAGGGCACGCGCTATCACGAGAGGCCGGGCAATCTCGGGTTGTCTTCTCTGGAGGCCGAGAGGAGATCTGATCGAGGTCATCCCTGGGAGGCAGTGATAGATGGCCGGAGGTGTTGTGGACTTCCAAGGGAGTGGTCCAGGGTTCGAACCCGGCCGGCTCCCTGCGCGCTTCTGTCCGTGCTGGGTTGAGTGTCGAGGCAGCGACCTGGCCTCGTAAAAAGATGAAAGAAATGGTGAGGTGGCCACCCAATGTTTCCACAAGGCTTGGAAAGGAATAACAACAGCAGACAGAGTAGACGGGGACCCCGGTCTCCCGGAGTAGAAGGTGAGGGGGGGGGGTAGGTTCAAGGGGGACGTGAGGGAAAAGTTTTTACTCAGAGAGTGGCGGATGCCTGGAAATGCACTGCCTGATTTAGACAATAGGGGCAGGAGTGGGCCATTCGGCCCTTCGAGCCAGCACCACCATTCACCGTGATCGTGGCTGATCATCCACAATCAGTACCCCGTTCCTGCCTTCTCCCCATATCCCTTGACTCCGCTATCTTTAAGAGCTCTATCTAACTCTCTCTTGAAAGCATCCAGAGAATTGGCCTCCACTGCCTTCCGGGGCAGAGCATTCCACAAATCAACAACTCTCTGGGTAAAAAAGTTTTTCCTCAACTCCGTTCTAAATGGCCTACCCCTTATTCTTAAACTGTGGCCTCTGGTTCTGGACTCCTCCCAACATCGGGAACATGTTTCCTGCCTCTAGCGTGTCCAATCCCTTAATAATCTTATATGTCTCAATCAGATCCCCTCTCATCCTTCTAAATTCCGGTGTATACAAGCCCAGTCACTCCAATCTTTTAACATATGACAGTCCCGCCATCCCGGGAATCAACCTCGTGAACCTACGCTGCACTCCCTCAATAGCAAGAATGTCCTTCCTCAAATTTGGAGACCAAAACTGAACACAATTGGTGGTAGAGGCAAATACATTAGAGGCTTTTAGGAGTCATTTGGACAGACACATGGATGTGAGGAAGATGGAGGGATGTGGACGTGGTGTAGGTAGGAGGGATCAGTGTTTGGGTGGGGGTTTGATTTGCTTTTCAGCTGATACAGCACGATATTGTGGGCCGAACAGCCTATGTTCTATCCTGCTCTATGTTCTATCAGCAATAAAATATTTGCAATCAAACACTTGACATTGCCTCAAAGGCATTTGTACAGATCAGCTCGCACTTCGCGTTCCAGCTCCTGATGGTAATAGGAATGTTTGGACCCTGCGGGCTAGAATCGGAGCCACGGCTGGTTGAAATATGACGTTCTGGTTCCCAGCTTACAATAACAACAATACCTCCGACACAGCAAGGCGTTTCTCAGGGCCTTTTTCATGAGTAATCTTCGAGCAAAAACTAACGTGATGCCCAGTGCCCCACGAGGAGATACTGGGACGGGAGACCGCAATCCACGAGGTAGGTTAACCTGGTGCGTTCATGGAGGGAGTGGGGAGGCTTTAGGGCGTGGGCCAGATTAACCTGGCTTCACCACATGAGCCTATCCGCCATAGCACCTCATACCTCACCACTCTAAACTCCGCAGCCTCACCTCTCCCAGCCACCAGCCCAACACCCAAACCTCATCCTACTATCCAAGGGGGCACACACACCCCCCCCCCGCAAACCCTTGGCACATCCCGATTAACCCTGGCCAAACACCCACAAACCCTTGGCACATCCCGATTAACCCTGGCCAAACACCCACAAAACCCTTGGCACATCCCGATTAACCCTGGCCAAACACCCACAAAACCCTTGGCACATCCCGATTAACCCCGGCCAAACACCCACAAACCCTTGGCACATCCCGATTAACCCTGGCCAAACACCCGCAAACCCTTGGCACATCCCGATTAACCCTGGCCAAACACCCACAAACCCTTGGCACATCCCGATTAACCCTGGCCAAACACCCACAAACCCTTGGCACATCCCGATTAACCCTGGCCAAACACCCGCAAACCCTTGGCACATCCCGTTTAACCCTGGCCAAACACCCACAAAACCCTTGGCACATCCCGATTAACCCTGGCCAAACACCCACAAACCCTTGGCACATCCCGATTAACCCTGGCCAAACACCCACAAAACCCTTGGCACATCCCAATTACCCCTGGCCAAACACCCACAAACCCTTGGCACATCCCATTTAACCCTGGCCAAACACCCACAAACCCTTGGCACATCCCATTTAACCCTGGCCAAACACCCACAAACCCTTGGCACATCCCGATTAACCCTGGCCAAACACCCACAAAACCCTTGGCACATCCCGATTAACCCTGGCCAAACACCCACAAACCCTTGGCACATCCCGATTAACCCTGGCCAAACACCCACAAAACCCTTGGCACATCCCGATTAACCCTGGCCAAACACCCACAAACCCTTGGCACATCCCGATTAACCCTGGCCAAACACCCACAAACCCTTGGCACATCCCGTTTAACCCTGGCCAAACACCCACAAAACCCTTGACACATCCCGATTAACCCTGGCCAAACACCCGCAAACCCTTGGCACATCCCGATTAACCCTGGCCAAACACCCACAAAACCCTTGGCACATCCCAATTACCCCTGGCCAAACACCCACAAACCCTTGGCACATCCCGATTAACCCTGGCCAAACACCCACAAACCCTTGGCACATCCCGTTTAACCCTGGCCAAACACCCACAAAACCCTTGGCACATCCCGATTAACCCTGGCCAAACACCCGCAAACCCTTGGCACATCCCGATTAACCCTGGCCAAACACCCACAAACCCTTGGCACATCCCGTTTAACCCTGGCCAAACACCCACAAAACCCTTGGCACATCCCGATTAACCCTGGCCAAACACCCGCAAACCCTTGGCACATCTCGATTAACCCTGGCCAAACACCCACAAACCCTTGGCACATCCCGATTAACCCTGGCCAAACACCCGCAAACCCTTGGCACATCCCGATTAACCCTGGCCAAACACCCACAAAACCCTTGGCACATCCCGATTAACCCTGGCCAAACACCCGCAAACCCTTGGCACATCCCGATTAACCCTGGCCAAACACCCACAAAACCCTTGGCACATCCCGATTAACCCTGGCCAAACACCCACAAACCCTTGGCACATCCCGATTAACCCTGGCCAAACACCCACAAACCCTTGGCACATCCCGATTAACCCTGGCCAAACACCCACAAACCCTTGGCACATCCCGATTAACCGTGGCCAAACGCCCACAAAACCCGATCACCCTCGTCAAGAGGGGCAAGATCCGAGAAAGGCAAGTCTTGGACCTGGTTAATGAGGGCGTGGGCCAGGTCAAAGCGGCAGGGTTGCGTGACGCCGAGTCTCGAGTGACGAGATCAGGAAGCGCAAAGGGGGCTGGTTCGCCCACTGCCCGAATACTCTCAGCCCAGGCCTTTTGACCCAAAGAGCTCGGGAGCTGTGAGGTAATGTTGCAGCTCTATAAAACCCTGGTCGGATCAGACTTGGGGCATTGTCTTCGGTTCTGGTCGCCTCATTTTAAGAAGGGTGTGGAAGCCTGAGAATAGGCTGAGCGACCTGGGGCCTTTTTCCTCTTTGGAGTGAAGGCGGATGAGATAGAGGCGTGCAAGATGACAAGGGGCACAGGATGAGTGGACAGACAGAGACTTTTTCCCCAGGGCAGAAATATACAGGCGTCTGTTAGTCTCGTGAGACCATGGATTTGCGCCTTGGAAGGTTTCCAGGGTGCAGGCCTGGGCAGGGTTGTATGGGAGACCGGCAGTTGCCCAAGCTGCAAGTCTCCCCTCTCCACGCCACCGATGTTGCCCAAGGGAAGGGCACTAGGTCCCAAGCAGCTTGGCACCGGTGTCGTCGCAGAGCGACGTGTGGTTAAGTGCCCTGCTCAAGGGCAGAAAAGGAGGCATAATTTTAAGACGATTGGTGGAAAGTATCGGGGGGGTGGGGGGGAATGTCGGAGGTAAGTTCTTTACACACAGAGAGTGGTGGGAGTGTGGAATACCCCAGCAGAGGTGGTAGAGGCAGATACACTAGGGGCATTTAGGTAAACACATGGATGATAGAAAAATGGAGGGCTACGTGGGAGGGAGGGGTTAGATCAGCTTTTGAGTGGCATAAGACGTTGGAACAGAATTAGGCCACTCGTGAGGTGCCAGAGGCAGTTTTTTTTGTGGTGGGTGGAAGACGCTGCCGGGTTGGTGGTCAGGGTAGACACATCAGAGAGGTTTAAGAGACTCTTCACTGGGGAGCGATTTGGGAGCGGAGGGGTAGATTGGCCATGAAGGGCTGAGGGGCCTGTAGTGGGCGGCCATGTTCTGCCTCCGATCTAAAGAAGGTACGGAGGACAGCGGCGGAGTTTGCGACCGGTCGGAGGTGAGAAGCAGCCTCCGAGCGGCGTAGGTGCGGTAGTCACGGGAAAATGTTGGAACCTGGATCAGCAAGTACTCGCCTGCGTTAACCCAGCTGTCTCAGCAGCATCTGGGGTAGGTGGGGGAAGCTGCTTTCTCCTTACGGACTCTTGTCCAGCCCTGCTGACTTCCTCCAGCTGATTACTCCTTGCTGCGGAAGACCAGGGAGGTAAGAGTTCTGCGTTTAATCTGAGTTATATTCCCCTGTGGGTGGCGGGGGTAGAGATATGTCTCTACCAGAGGAGTTGTGAGGCACTCCTTCCCTCCGCGAGCCGGCAGGTCACCCTTGGGCGAGGTGTAGCACCCGCTTAGCCCCCTGATCAGGGTCACGTGAACCCGTGGGAGCAGGTGGTGGACGGTCGTACGAGCAGCCGGTGCAGATCACAAGTCCTGGTTATGCGACCGCTGACGTCAGGCAGTCAATCTCCGAAGAGTATCGATAATAAGACCATAAGACAAAGGAGCAGAAGTCGGCCATTCGGCCCATCGAGTCTGCTCTGCCATTTCATCATGAGCTGATCCAATCTCCCCTTTAGTCCCACTCCCCCGCCTTCTCACCATAACCTCTGATGCCCTGACTACTCAGATACCTATCAATCTCTGCCTTAAATACACCCGATGACTTGGCTGAGGGTCACCAGTCTTGTAAGGACACCGCACAGAAGAAGCCGATGGCCAACTCCCTTCTGTAGAAAAATTTACCAAGAACAAGCGTGGTTATGGAAAGGCTGTGATCGCCTACATCATACGACATGGCACATAGTGATGATGTCATATGACACTGTAAATAATGATAATGTCATACGACACGGGACATAGTGATGATGTCATATGACACTGCAAGTAATGATGATGTCATATCACACAACACATAGTGACGATGTCATATGACACTGCAAATAATGATGACGTCATACAACATGGCACATAGTAATGATCAGGAGATTATTCCTCTGGGATTGTTTCATGAGTGAAGAGAGGCTTTGCTCTCTGTCTAAACCTTGGAGTCCCACCCTGGGACTGTTTGAGGGGGCATTAAAGAAGAGGCCACACTCTGGGCCTAACACTCATTAATGCAAATATCTGATCAGCCAATCATGTGGCAGTAACTGAATGCATAAAAGCATGCCGACATGGTCATGAGGTTCAGACGTTGTTCAGACCAGACATCAGAATGGGGGACGAAATGTGATAGAAGTGACTTTGACTGTGGAATGACTGTTGGTGCCAGACAGGGTGGTTTGAGTATCTCAGAAACTTCTGATCTCCTGGGATTTTCACACACAACAGTCTCCAGAGTTTACAGAGAATGGTGTGAAAAAGAAAAACATCCAGAGAGAAGCAGTTCTGTGGGCAAAAACGCCTTGTTAATGAGAGAGGTCAGAGGAGAACGGCGGGACTGGTTCAGCCTGACGGGAAGGCGACAGTAACTCAAATAACAACAGTGGTGTGCAGAAGAGCATCTCTGAACACACAACACATCGAACCTTGAAGTGGACGGGCTACAGCAGCAGAAGACCACGGACAGGGGGTGTTTTAGGGCAGGTAGGAGTTCCACTCTCTATCTAATCCATGCTATACTCTCTCTCTGAGGATGGAGGGACCTTTCCTTTTTACCTAGGCCTTAGAATCTGGCTTCTACCCCCCCCCCACTTCCTTTTCAGTACTGATGAAGGGTTTCAGCCCAAAATGTCTTCCCTCTATTGATGCTGCCTGACCTAACGAGTTCCTCCTGAAGTTTGTGTGCGTAGCCCTTGGTGCATAGTCCCTGCTTGGGAGTGTTTGATGGGACAGAGTTGTAGGATTTGTTTGACAGAGCATACTGTTCTTGAGGCGAGTTTGATGGGACGGTTGTAGGATTTGCGTGTCAGGGCATACTGTTCTTCAAGGTGAGTCCTCGGGCAGAAGACATCATTGCCGAGGAACAAGCAGGCTTCCGTAAGGGCAGAAGCACCACTGAGCAGATTTTCAACCTCTGCACCCTCTGTGAGAAACACCTTCAGCACCAGAGAGAGTTCTACCACGTCTTTATAGACTTCAAGAAGGCAATTGACAGAGTCTGGCATGATGCCTCATGGGCCACCATGGAGAAATTCAACATGGGGCAGAATCTGATTCATACAATTCATCAGCTTTACGCCAAGGCTACCAGTGCAGTATTCGCTCAGGGCACCATTGGGGAGTGGTTCCATACCTCTATAGGAGTCCATCAGGGCTGCCTCCTCTCCCCCACTCTCTTCAACATCTTCCTGGAAAGGATTATGAGTGCTGCCCCAGAAGATCATGTGGCCACAGTCAGCATCGGAGGGAGGAACATCACAAATCTAAGATTTGCTAAGATGACACTGAGGGATTTGCAGGAAAAGAGGACGAACTGGCCAACTTGGTCAGCCATCTTGACAGAGCCTCCACAAAGTCTGGAATGGAGATAAGTGCCGAGAAAACCAAGCTCATGGCGAATGCCTATGGTGCCATCACAACGGACATCTCAGTCCATGGTCAGAAACTTGAGACAGTGCAGCAGTTCAAATACCCAGGGGTGACCATCAGTGATGAAGGATCAAGACCAGAAGTCCTGGCAAGAACCACACAATGACTGCACTGTCCAAACTCAAGACAATATGGAGGGACAGCAACATCACCACGAAGTACAAGATCAGACTCCTGCATGCATTGGTATTCTTCCTGTACGCATGCGAGACATGGACCCTCACAGCAGAGCTAGAGGAAGATACAGGCATTAGGCATTGGAAATGAGGTGCTATCGCAACATTTTGGACATCTCATACTTGGACCACATCACAAACGAGCAGGAACTCAAGACCATCCAGCACCACATTGGCCCCCATGAAGACCTTCTCACAACGGTGAAAAGAAAGCTGAGATGGTACGGCCGCGTAACAAGATCCAGAGGCCTTGCAAAGACCGTTCTACAAGGAACTGTGGAGGGGAAAAGGAGAGGCGGACAGAGGAAAAGATGGACGGACATTACAGAATGGACAGGGAAAACATTTGTGGTGACCCAGGCTCTTGCACACAACCGCGACTGTTGGAACAGACTGGTATAAAGCTTGTCACGACGGCAACCCGACGACTCCACTAGGAGTTAAGGGCGCAAGAAGAAGAAGAAGAAGAAGAAGAAGAAGAAGACATACTGTTCTTGAGGAGTGTTTGATGGGACAGTTGTAGGATTTGAGTGTCAGGACACACTGTTCTTACTCAGGGAGTGTTTGGTGGGACAGTTGTAGGATTTGAGTGTCAGGACACACTGTTCTTACTCAGGGAGTGTTTGATGGGACAGTTGTAGGATTTGAGTGTCAGGACACACTGTTCTTGAGGAGTGTTTGATGGGACAGTTGTAGGATTTTGTATCAGGACACACTGTTCTTACTCAGGGAGTGTTTGATGGGACAGTTGTAGGATTTGAGTGTCAGGACACACTGTTCTTGAGGAGTGTTTGATGGGACAGTTGTAGGATTTGAGTGTCAGGACACACTGTTCTTACTCAGGGAGTGTTTGATGGGACAGTTGTAGGATTTGAGTGTCAGGACACACTGTTCTTACTCAGGGAGTGTTTGATGGGACAGTTGTAGGATTTGAGTGTCAGGACACACTGTTCTTACTCAGGGAGTGTTTGATGGGACAGTTGTAGGATTTGAGTGTCAGGACACACTGTTCTTACTCAGGGAGTGTTTGATGGGACAGTTGTAGGATTTGAGTGTCAGGACACACTGTTCTTGAGGAGTGTTTGATGGGACAGTTGTAGGATTTGAGTGTCAGGACACACTGTTCTTACTCAGGGAGTGTTTGATGGGACAGTTGTAGGATTTGAGTGTCAGGACACACTGTTCTTACTCAGGGAGTGTTTGGTGGGACAGTTGTAGGATTTGAGTGTCAGGACACACTGTTCTTACTCAGGGAGTGTTTGGTGGGACAGTTGTAGGATTTGAGTGTCAGGACACACTGTTCTTACTCAGGGAGTGTTTGATGGGACAGTTGTAGGATTTGAGTGTCAGGACACACTGTTCTTACTCAGGGAGTGTTTGATGGGACAGTTGTAGGATTTGAGTGTCAGGACACACTGTTCTTACTCAGGGAGTGTTTGATGGGACAGTTGTAGGATTTGAGTGTCAGGACACACTGTTCTTACTCAGGGAGTGTTTGATGGGACGGTTGTAGGATTTGAGTGTCAGGACACACTGTTCTTACTCAGGGAGTGTTTGATGGGACAGTTGTAGGATTTGAGTGTCAGGACACACTGTTCTTACTCAGGGAGTGTTTGATGGGACAGTTGTAGGATTTGAGTGTCAGGACACACTGTTCTTACTCAGGGAGTGTTTGATGGGACAGTTGTAGGATTTGAGTGTCAGGACACACTGTTCTTGAGGAGTGTTTGATGGGACAGTTGTAGGATTTGAGTGTCAGGACACACTGTTCTTACTCAGGGAGTGTTTGATGGGACAGTTGTAGGATTTGAGTGTCAGGACACACTGTTCTTACTCAGGGAGTGTTTGGTGGGACAGTTGTAGGATTTGAGTGTCAGGACACACTGTTCTTACTCAGGGAGTGTTTGATGGGACAGTTGTAGGATTTGAGTGTCAGGACACACTGTTCTTACTCAGGGAGTGTTTGATGGGACAGTTGTAGGATTTGAGTGTCAGGACACACTGTTCTTACTCAGGGAGTGTTTGATGGGACAGTTGTAGGATTTGAGTGTCAGGACACACTGTTCTTACTCAGGGAGTGTCTGATGGGACAGTTGTAGGATTTGAGTGTCAGGACACACTGTTCTTACTCAGGGAGTGTTTGATGGGACAGTTGTAGGATTTGAGTGTCAGGACACACTGTTCTTGAGGAGTGTTTGATGGGACAGTTGTAGGATTTGAGTGTCAGGACACACTGTTCTTAATCAGGGAGTGTTTGATGGGACAGTTGTAAGATTTGAGTGTCAGGACACACTGTTCTTACTCAGAGTGTTTGATGGGACAGTTGTAGGATTTGAGTGTCAGGACACACTGTTCTTACTCAGGGAGTGTTTGATGGGACAGTTGTAGGATTTGAGTGTCAGGACACACTGTTCTTACTCAGGGAGTGTTTGATGGGACAGTTGTAGGATTTGAGTGTCAGGACACACTGTTCTTGAGGAGTGTTTGATGGGACAGTTGTAGGATTTGAGTGTCAGGACACACTGTTCTTACTCAGGGAGTGTCTGATGGGACAGTTGTAGGATTTGAGTGTCAGGACACACTGTTCTTACTCAGGGAGTGTCTGATGGGACAGTTGTAGGATTTGAGTGTCAGGACACACTGTTCTTACTCAGGGAGTGTCTGATGGGACAGTTGTAGGATTTGAGTGTCAGGACACACTGTTCTTACTCAGGGAGTGTCTGATGGGACAGTTGTAGGATTTGAGTGTCAGGACACACTGTTCTTACTCAGGGAGTGTTTGATGGGACAGTTGTAGGATTTGAGTGTCAGGACACACTGTTCTTACTCAGGGAGTGTTTGATGGGACGGTTATAGGATTTGAGTGTCAGGACACACTGTTCTTACTCAGGGAGTGTCTGATGGGACGGTTGTAGGATTTGAGTGTCAGGACACACTGTTCTTACTCAGGGAGTGTTTGATGGGACAGTTGTAGGATTTGAGTGTCAGGACACACTGTTCTTGAGGAGTGTTTGATGGGACAGTTGTAGGATTTGAGTGTCAGGACACACTGTTCTTGAGGAGTGTTTGATGGGACAGTTGTAGGATTTGAGTGTCAGGACACACTGTTCTTACTCAGGGAGTGTTTGATGGGACAGTTGTAGGATTTGAGTGTGAGGACACACTGTTCTTGAGGAGTGTTTGATGGGACAGTTGTAGGATTTGAGTGTCAGGACACACTGTTCTTACTCAGGGAGTGTTTGATGGGACAGTTGTAGGATTTGAGTGTCAGGACACACTGTTCTTGAGGAGTGTTTGATGGGACAGTTGTAGGATTTGAGTGTCAGGACACACTGTTCTTACTCAGGGCGTGTCTGATGGGACAGTTGTAGGATTTGAGTGTCAGGACACACTGTTCTTACTCAGGGAGTGTTTGATGGGACAGTTGTAGGATTTGAGTGTCAGGACACACTGTTCTTGAGGAGTGTTTGATGGGACAGTTGTAGGATTTGAGTGTCAGGACACACTGTTCTTACTCAGGGAGTGTCTGATGGGACAGTTGTAGGATTTTGTATCAGGACACACTGTTCTTACTCAGGGAGTGTTTGATGGGACAGTTGTAGGATTTGAGTGTCAGGACACACTGTTCTTACTCAGGGAGTGTTTGGTGGGACAGTTGTAGGATTTGAGTGTCAGGACACACTGTTCTTACTCAGGGAGTGTTTGGTGGGACAGTTGTAGGATTTGAGTGTCAGGACACACTGTTCTTACTCAGGGAGTGTTTGATGGGACAGTTGTAGGATTTGAGTGTCAGGACACACTGTTCTTACTCAGGGAGTGTTTGATGGGACAGTTGTAGGATTTGAGTGTCAGGACACACTGTTCTTGAGGAGTGTTTGATGGGACAGTTGTAGGATTTGAGTGTCAGGACACACTGTTCTTACTCAGGGAGTGTTTGATGGGACAGTTGTAGGATTTGAGTGTCAGGACACACTGTTCTTACTCAGGGAGTGTTTGGTGGGACAGTTGTAGGATTTGAGTGTCAGGACACACTGTTCTTACTCAGGGAGTGTTTGATGGGACAGTTGTAGGATTTGAGTGTCAGGACACACTGTTCTTACTCAGGGAGTGTTTGATGGGACAGTTGTAGGATTTGAGTGTCAGGACACACTGTTCTTACTCAGGGAGTGTTTGATGGGACAGTTGTAGGATTTGAGTGTCAGGACACACTGTTCTTACTCAGGGAGTGTTTGATGGGACAGTTGTAGGATTTGAGTGTCAGGACACACTGTTCTTGAGGAGTGTTTGATGGGACAGTTGTAGGATTTGAGTGTCAGGACACACTGTTCTTACTCAGGGAGTGTTTGATGGGACAGTTGTAGGATTTGAGTGTCAGGACACACTGTTCTTACTCAGGGAGTGTTTGATGGGATAGTTGTAGGATTTGAGTGTCAGGACACACTGTTCTTGAGGAGTGTTTGATGGGACAGTTGTAGGATTTGAGTGTCAGGACACACTGTTCTTACTCAGGGAGTGTTTGATGGGACAGTTGTAGGATTTGAGTGTCAGGACACACTGTTCTTACTCAGGGAGTGTTTGGTGGGACAGTTGTAGGATTTGAGTGTCAGGACACACTGTTCTTGAGGAGTGTTTGATGGGACAGTTGTAGGATTTGAGTGTCAGGACACACTGTTCTTACTCAGGGAGTGTCTGATGGGACAGTTGTAGGATTTGAGTGTCAGGACACACTGTTCTTACTCAGGGAGTGTCTGATGGGACAGTTGTAGGATTTGAGTGTCAGGACACACTGTTCTTACTCAGGGAGTGTCTGATGGGACAGTTGTAGGATTTGAGTGTCAGGACACACTGTTCTTACTCAGGGAGTGTTTGATGGGACAGTTGTAGGATTTGAGTGTCAGGACACACTGTTCTTACTCAGGGAGTGTTTGATGGGACAGTTGTAGGATTTGAGTGTCAGGACACACTGTTCTTACTCAGGGAGTGTTTGATGGGACAGTTGTAGGATTTGAGTGTCAGGACACACTGTTCTTGAGGAGTGTTTGATGGGACAGTTGTAGGATTTGAGTGTCAGGACACACTGTTCTTACTCAGGGAGTGTTTGATGGGACAGTTGTAGGATTTGAGTGTCAGGACACACTGTTCTTACTCAGGGAGTGTTTGGTGGGACAGTTGTAGGATTTGAGTGTCAGGACACACTGTTCTTACTCAGGGAGTGTTTGATGGGACAGTTGTAGGATTTGAGTGTCAGGACACACTGTTCTTACTCAGGGAGTGTTTGATGGGACAGTTGTAGGATTTGAGTGTCAGGACACACTGTTCTTACTCAGGGAGTGTTTGATGGGACAGTTGTAGGATTTGAGTGTCAGGACACACTGTTCTTACTCAGGGAGTGTTTGATGGGACAGTTGTAGGATTTGAGTGTCAGGACACACTGTTCTTGAGGAGTGTTTGATGGGACAGTTGTAGGATTTGAGTGTCAGGACACACTGTTCTTACTCAGGGAGTGTTTGATGGGACAGTTGTAGGATTTGAGTGTCAGGACACACTGTTCTTACTCAGGGAGTGTTTGATGGGACAGTTGTAGGATTTGAGTGTCAGGACACACTGTTCTTGAGGAGTGTTTGATGGGACAGTTGTAGGATTTGAGTGTCAGGACACACTGTTCTTACTCAGGGAGTGTCTGATGGGACAGTTGTAGGATTTGAGTGTCAGGACACACTGTTCTTACTCAGGGAGTGTCTGATGGGACAGTTGTAGGATTTGAGTGTCAGGACACACTGTTCTTACTCAGGGAGTGTCTGATGGGACAGTTGTAGGATTTGAGTGTCAGGACACACTGTTCTTACTCAGGGAGTGTTTGATGGGACAGTTGTAGGATTTGAGTGTCAGGACACACTGTTCTTACTCAGGGAGTGTTTGATGGGACGGTTATAGGATTTGAGTGTCAGGACACACTGTTCTTACTCAGGGAGTGTCTGATGGGACGGTTGTAGGATTTGAGTGTCAGGACACACTGTTCTTACTCAGGGAGTGTTTGATGGGACAGTTGTAGGATTTGAGTGTCAGGACACACTGTTCTTGAGGAGTGTTTGATGGGACAGTTGTAAGATTTGAGTGTCAGGACACACTGTTCTTGAGGAGTGTTTGATGGGACAGTTGTAGGATTTGAGTGTCAGGACACACTGTTCTTACTCAGGGCGTGTCTGATGGGACAGTTGTAGGATTTGAGTGTCAGGACACACTGTTCTTACTCAGGGAGTGTTTGATGGGACAGTTGTAGGATTTGAGTGTCAGGACACACTGTTCTTGAGGAGTGTTTGATGGGACAGTTGTAGGATTTGAGTGTCAGGACACACTGTTCTTACTCAGGGAGTGTCTGATGGGACAGTTGTAGGATTTTGTATCAGGACACACTGTTCTTACTCAGGGAGTGTTTGATGGGACAGTTGTAGGATTTGAGTGTCAGGACACACTGTTCTTACTCAGGGAGTGTTTGGTGGGACAGTTGTAGGATTTGAGTGTCAGGACACACTGTTCTTACTCAGGGAGTGTTTGGTGGGACAGTTGTAGGATTTGAGTGTCAGGACACACTGTTCTTACTCAGGGAGTGTTTGATGGGACAGTTGTAGGATTTGAGTGTCAGGACACACTGTTCTTACTCAGGGAGTGTTTGATGGGACAGTTGTAGGATTTGAGTGTCAGGACACACTGTTCTTGAGGAGTGTTTGATGGGACAGTTGTAGGATTTGAGTGTCAGGACACACTGTTCTTACTCAGGGAGTGTTTGGTGGGACAGTTGTAGGATTTGAGTGTCAGGACACACTGTTCTTACTCAGGGAGTGTTTGATGGGACAGTTGTAGGATTTGAGTGTCAGGACACACTGTTCTTACTCAGGGAGTGTTTGATGGGACAGTTGTAGGATTTGAGTGTCAGGACACACTGTTCTTACTCAGGGAGTGTTTGATGGGACAGTTGTAGGATTTGAGTGTCAGGACACACTGTTCTTACTCAGGGAGTGTTTGATGGGACAGTTGTAGGATTTGAGTGTCAGGACACACTGTTCTTGAGGAGTGTTTGATGGGACAGTTGTAGGATTTGAGTGTCAGGACACACTGTTCTTACTCAGGGAGTGTTTGATGGGACAGTTGTAGGATTTGAGTGTCAGGACACACTGTTCTTACTCAGGGAGTGTTTGATGGGACAGTTGTAGGATTTGAGTGTCAGGACACACTGTTCTTGAGGAGTGTTTGATGGGACAGTTGTAGGATTTGAGTGTCAGGACACACTGTTCTTACTCAGGGAGTGTTTGATGGGACAGTTGTAGGATTTGAGTGTCAGGACACACTGTTCTTACTCAGGGAGTGTTTGGTGGGACAGTTGTAGGATTTGAGTGTCAGGACACACTGTTCTTGAGGAGTGTTTGATGGGACAGTTGTAGGATTTGAGTGTCAGGACACACTGTTCTTACTCAGGGAGTGTCTGATGGGACAGTTGTAGGATTTGAGTGTCAGGACACACTGTTCTTACTCAGGGAGTGTCTGATGGGACAGTTGTAGGATTTGAGTGTCAGGACACACTGTTCTTACTCAGGGAGTGTCTGATGGGACAGTTGTAGGATTTGAGTGTCAGGACACACTGTTCTTACTCAGGGAGTGTTTGATGGGACATTTGTAGGATTTGAGTGTCAGGACACACTGTTCTTACTCAGGGAGTGTCTGATGGGACAGTTGTAGGATTTGAGTGTCAGGACACACTGTTCTTACTCAGGGAGTGTTTGATGGGACAGTTGTAGGATTTGAGAGTCAGGACACACTGTTCTTACTCAGGGAGTGTTTGATGGGACAGTTGTAGGATTTGAATGTCAGGACACACTGTTCTTGAGGAGTGTTTGATGGGACAGTTGTAGGATTTGAGTGTCAGGACACACTGTTCTTACTCAGGGAGTGTTTGATGGGACAGTTGTAGGATTTGAGTGTCAGGACACACTGTTCTTACTCAGGGAGTGTTTGGTGGGACAGTTGTAGGATTTGAGTGTCAGGACACACTGTTCTTACTCAGGGAGTGTTTGATGGGACAGTTGTAGGATTTGAGTGTCAGGACACACTGTTCTTGAGGAGTGTTTGATGGGACAGTTGTAGGATTTGAGTGTCAGGACACACTGTTCTTACTCAGGGAGTGTTTGATGGGACAGTTGTAGGATTTGAGTGTCAGGACACACTGTTCTTACTCAGGGAGTGTTTGATGGGACAGTTGTAGGATTTGAGTGTCAGGACACACTGTTCTTGAGGAGTGTTTGATGGGACAGTTGTAGGATTTGAGTGTCAGGACACACTGTTCTTACTCAGGGAGTGTTTGATGGGACAGTTGTAGGATTTGAGTGTCAGGACACACTGTTCTTACTCAGGGAGTGTTTGATGGGACAGTTGTAGGATTTGAGTGTCAGGACACACTGTTCTTGAGGAGTGTTTGATGGGACAGTTGTAGGATTTGAGTGTCAGGACACACTGTTCTTACTCAGGGAGTGTCTGATGGGACAGTTGTAGGATTTGAGTGTCAGGACACACTGTTCTTACTCAGGGAGTGTCTGATGGGACAGTTGTAGGATTTGAGTGTCAGGACACACTGTTCTTACTCAGGGAGTGTCTGATGGGACAGTTGTAGGATTTGAGTGTCAGGACACACTGTTCTTACTCAGGGAGTGTTTGATGGGACAGTTGTAGGATTTGAGTGTCAGGACACACTGTTCTTACTCAGGGAGTGTTTGATGGGACGGTTATAGGATTTGAGTGTCAGGACACACTGTTCTTACTCAGGGAGTGTTTGATGGGACAGTTGTAGGATTTGAGTGTCAGGACACACTGTTCTTGAGGAGTGTTTGATGGGACAGTTGTAAGATTTGAGTGTCAGGACACACTGTTCTTACTCAGGGTGTGTTTGATGGGACAGTTGTAGGATTTGAGTGTCAGGACACACTGTTCTTGAGGAGTGTTTGATGGGACAGTTGTAAGATTTGAGTGTCAGGACACACTGTTCTTACTCAGGGAGTGTTTGATGGGACAGTTGTAGGATTTGAGTGTCAGGACACACTGTTCTTGAGGAGTGTTTGATGGGACAGTTGTAGGATTTGAGTGTCAGGACACACTGTTCTTACTCAGGGAGTGTTTGATGGGACAGTTGTAGGATTTGAGTGTGAGGACACACTGTTCTTGAGGAGTGTTTGATGGGACAGTTGTAGGATTTGAGTGTCAGGACACACTGTTCTTACTCAGGGAGTGTTTGATGGGACAGTTGTAGGATTTGAGTGTCAGGACACACTGTTCTTGAGGAGTGTTTGATGGGACAGTTGTAGGATTTGAGTGTCAGGACACACTGTTCTTACTCAGGGCGTGTCTGATGGGACAGTTGTAGGATTTGAGTGTCAGGACACACTGTTCTTACTCAGGGAGTGTTTGATGGGACAGTTGTAGGATTTGAGTGTCAGGACACACTGTTCTTACTCAGGGAGTGTTTGATGGGACAGTTGTAGGATTTGAGTGTCAGGACACACTGTTCTTACTCAGGGAGTGTCTGATGGGACAGTTGTAGGATTTGAGTTTCAGGACACACTGTTCTTACTCAGGGAGTGTTTGATGGGACAGTTGTAGGATTTGAGTGTCAGGACACACTGCTCTTACTCAGGGAGTGTCTGATGGGACAGTTGTAGGATTTGAGTGTGAGGACACACTGTTCTTACTCAGGGAGTGTTTGATGGGACAGTTGTAGGATTTGAGTTTCAGGACACACTGTTCTTGAGGAGTGTTTGATGGGACAGTTGTAGGATTTGAGTGTCAGGACACACTGTTCTTACTCAGGGAGTGTCTGATGGGACAGTTGTAGGATTTGAGTGTCAGGACACACTGTTCTTACTCAGGGAGTGTTTGATGGGACAGTTGTAGGATTTGAGTGTCAGGACACACTGTTCTTACTCAGGGAGTGTTTGATGGGACAGTTGTAGGATTTGAGTGTCAGGACACACTGTTCTTACTCAGGGAGTGTCTGATGGGACAGTTGTAGGATTTGAGTTTCAGGACACACTGTTCTTACTCAGGGAGTGTTTGATGGGACAGTTGTAGGATTTGAGTGTCAGGACACACTGCTCTTACTCAGGGAGTGTCTGATGGGACAGTTGTAGGATTTGAGTGTGAGGACACACTGTTCTTACTCAGGGAGTGTTTGATGGGACAGTTGTAGGATTTGAGTGTCAGGACACACTGTTCTTACTCAGGGAGTGTCTGATGGGACAGTTGTAGGATTTGAGTGTCAGGACACACTGTTCTTGAGGAGTGTTTGATGGGACAGTTGTAGGATTTGAGTGTCAGGACACACTGCTCTTACTCAGGGAGTGTCTGATGGGACAGTTGTAGGATTTGAGTGTCAGGACACACTGTTCTTACTCAGGGAGTGTTTGATGGGACAGTTGTAGGATTTGAGTTTCAGGACACACTGTTCTTGAGGAGTGTTTGATGGGACAGTTGTAGGATTTGAGTGTCAGGACACACTGTTCTTACTCAGGGAGTGTTTGATGGGACGGTTATAGGATTTGAGTGTCAGGACACACTGCTCTTACTCAGGGAGTGTCTGATGGGACAGTTGTAGGATTTGAGTGTCAGGACACACTGTTCTTACTCAGGGAGTGTCTGATGGGACAGTTGTAGGATTTGAGTTTCAGGACACACTGTTCTTGAGGAGTGTTTGATGGGACAGTTGTAGGATTTGAGTGTCAGGACACACTGTTCTTACTCAGGGAGTGTCTGATGGGACAGTTGTAGGATTTGAGTGTGAGGACACACTGTTCTTACTCAGGGAGTGTTTGATGGGACAGTTGTAGGATTTGAGTGTCAGGACACACTGTTCTTACTCAGGGAGTGTCTGATGGGACAGTTGTAGGATTTGAGTGTCAGGACACACTTTTCTTGAGGAGTGTTTGATGGGACAGTTGTAGGATTTGAGTGTCAGGACACACTGCTCTTACTCAGGGAGTGTCTGATGGGACAGTTGTAGGATTTGAGTGTCAGGACACACTGTTCTTACTCAGGGAGTGTTTGATGGGACAGTTGTAGGATTTGAGTGTGAGGACACACTGTTCTTACTCAGGGAGTGTCTGATGGGACAGTTGTAGGATTTGAGTGTCAGGACACACTGTTCTTACTCAGGGAGTGTCTGATGGGACAGTTGTAGGATTTGAGTGTCAGGACACACTGTTCTTACTCAGGGAGTGTCTGATGGGACAGTTGTAGGATTTGAGTGTCAGGACACACTGTTCTTGAGGAGTGTTTGATGGGACAGTTGTAGGATTTGAGTGTCAGGACATACTGTTCTTACTCAGGGAGTGTTTGATGGGACAGTTGTAGGATTTGAGTGTCTGGACACACTGTTCTTACTCAGAGTGTTTGATGGGACAGTTGTAGGATTTGAGTGTCAGGACATACTGTTCTTGAGGAGTGTTTGATGGGACAGTTGTAGGATTTGAGTGTCAGGACACACTGTTCTTACTCAGGGAGTGTTTGATGGGACAGTTGTAGGATTTGAGTGTCAGGACACACTGTTCTTACTCAGGGAGTGTCTGATGGGACAGTTGTAGGATTTGAGTGTCAGGACATACTGTTCTTGAGGGGTGTTTGATGGGACAGTTGTAGGATTTTGTATCAGGACATAATGTTCTTGAGGAGTGTTTGGTGGGACAGTTGTAGGATTTGAGTGTCAGGACATACTGTTCTTGAGGGGTGTTTGATCAGACGGTTGTAGGATTTGAGTGTCAGGACACACTGTTCTTACTCAGGGAGTGTCTGATGGGACAGTTGTAGGATTTGAGTGTCAGGACACACTGTTCTTACTCAGGGAGTGTTTGATGGGACAGTTGTAGGATTTGAGTGTCAGGACACACTGTTCTTACTCAGGGAGTGTTTGATGGGACAGTTGTAGGATTTGAGTGTCAGGACACACTGTTCTTACTCAGGGAGTGTCTGATGGGACAGTGCAGAAGGACACTGCACTGGGATTTGATCCCAAAAGCTGTGACCACCACACCTACGTTCCTTTTGAAGCAGAAATGGGATAAATCACTTGCTTCTGCATTCCCTGAAGACCCATGCTCGGGAAGGAAGTCCGAGAAAAGCCATTGGATTGAGTCTTAACTTCTGTTGCCAATAATCTTGCGCTCGCTTGCCAAGTTGGACTGTAGGCTCGAGCACTGAAAGATGTGTTGCTGTTCTGGGCCGGGTTCCCTCCCTCCTGCAGCTGTGAACATCAGTGACCGTGCGAGGGGAAAGGTGAAAGCTCTTCCTGCACGATTGAAATCAAGCTGCGGCTCGTCTTCCGCGTGGTCAGAGGGCGAATCTCGTAGAAGAGAGCTGGACCGTGAGACAGCGGGAGCGCGCTGCTGTGTTTCATCAGAGAATACCAGTTCAGGTATTGGCAGGGTTGAGCGGGCTCATAAATGGCAGTCTGTCTGGCCAGCTTTTTTTTCCCCTCTTTTGTTTTGTTTTCGAGTGCCTGGGTGATGTTTTGCGCCTGGGCCCATCCACTTCCCGTCTCCACGGCGACGGGTTCGGCCCGCCAACAGACGGGTGGTGATCTCACAGTTAAGTACCTGCTGTTCCCTGCCAAGGGCTGGTAGGCGATTGTCCCTCAGGGACCCCCCCTCCAGCTTCGGAGGAGGGTGTGAGAAGAGCAAGCAGGCGTTTGAAAAGAATCAAAGAAACAGCTTTTGTTTCGTCCATTAGGGAGAGTGCTTGTGGCAGAAGTGGATCAGCTGGAACATTTCGTCCAACTGTGGTGGCCTTTGTGCATAGAGACTTGGGCCAGTGTTACCCCCACCGCCCAGCCAGATCACTCAAGCTTGCATTGAAGGTGGGGGGGGGGTGGGAAATGTGAGGGGTAAGTATTTTACTCAGAGAAAACCTACAGCACAGTACAGGCCCTTCAGCCCACAAAGCTGTGCCGAATATGTCTCTACCTTAGAAATTACCCAGGGTTCCCCATAGCCCTCTATTTTTCTAAGCTCCATGTACTCATCCAGGAGTCTCTTAATAAACACTATCGTATCCGCCTCCACCACCGTCGCCGGCAGCCCGTTCCACACACTCACCACTCTCTGAGTAAAAAACTTACCCCTGACATCTCCTCTGTACCTATTTCAAAAAAAAAAATTAAAACTGTGTCCTCTCGTGCTAGCCATTTCAGCCCTGGGAAAAAGCCTCTGACTATCCACACGATCAATGCCTCTCATCATCTTGTACACCTCTATCAGGTCACCTCTCATCCTCCGTTGCTCCAAGGAGAAAAGGCTGAGTTCACTCAACCTATTCTCATAAGGCATGCCCCCCAATCCAGGCAACATCCTTGTAAATCTCCTCTGCACCCTTTCTATGGGTTCCACATCCTTCCTGTAGTGAGGCGACCAGAACTGAGCACAGTACTCCAAGTGGGGTCTGACCAGGGTCCTATATAGCTGCGACATTACCTCTCGGCTCTTAAACTCAACCGCACGGTTGATGAAGGCCAACGCACCGTGCGCCTTCTTCAACCACAGAGTCAACCTGCGCAGCTGCTTTGAGTGTTTGAGAGTGGTGAATGCCTGGTGTGGAGGTTGAGGCGTTTGGACAGACACATGGATGTGAGGAA
Source organism: Hemitrygon akajei (assembly GCF_048418815.1). NCBI lineage: Eukaryota > Metazoa > Chordata > Chondrichthyes > Myliobatiformes > Dasyatidae > Hemitrygon > Hemitrygon akajei. The sequence continues at coordinate 2,032,110 of NC_133151.1, read as the reverse complement.
GATGGAGGGTCACTGTGTCGGTACTGTTTGGGCGTTTTTCATTCAGTTATTAGCTGGTTCAGCACCACACTGTTCCTGTGCTTTATTGGTTCGTATACCTTGATATGGTCTGTCATAGAAAGGGAGGCCATTCAGCCCATCGTGCATGTACTAGGTCTTTGAAAGAGCCCTCCATTTACCCCAGACCCCTGATCTCTCCCCGCAGTCCTCAGCTTCATCCAGTTCTCTCCTAAAAGACCCCGCTGAATCTGATTTCAACCCGTATTCCGGGCGATCAATACACGCCGAGTTAAAAAAGGAAAAAAAATCCTCCTCGTTTATTAGTTAGCTCAAACCTGTAGGAATTCTCTGTGGACTCGTCACTGGCTGTAACTTTGGGCGTGCCAAGGAACTTCTATAACTTTTGTAACTTTGGCGGGGTGGGGGTGGGGGGGCAGAAATGGCGGCCGGTCTGTGCACAGCAAGATCCCACTGACTGCGGGGAGATATCGACCGATCCGGCGCGAGAGAGAAATTTAGCACGCGCGGGATGAACTGAGGCGGACGCGATGGGCCTGCCCCAGGCTTCACGTCTATGGACTCAATCTGCTTCGGAATGCATTTGCTGTTCTGCACGATTTGCGATTTCTTTTCCCCCCCTCTCACTCCGCGTTGGCTGTCGGGCTTTTTTTAAAAAAAAAATTGGGTTCTTTCGGGTTTCCCGTTCCCGGGCTGCCTGTAAGCAGACAGATCTCGAGGCCGTATAATTTATGCATACTTCCCACTCCCCTAGTTCTTCTCGGCAAGAGTGGGCACCGGATCTCCTCCATTTCTCGTTGTATGTCACAGGACGCCCGCAAGCCCGGCGGCCTGGCCCAGTTGAGATGCTCCCTTCGTACTTCACTCCTGACCCCCCTCCCACCGCCCCCCCCCCCCCCCGGGCTGCCCGCGTGGCGTTTGCACGTTGACTGATACGGCCTCCACCCTCCTCCTGAAGGCCTGCAGGCCGGAAGGACGGTTGGCCCCCCTGGGAGTTGCCCCTCACGCATAGGTGAGCGGTAGACTGGCTCAAGACGGCGCTGGCGCACCTCAGTGAGCTCTGGCGGAACGAAGAAAACCGCGCCCGCTTCTGCAACACCGCCATCGCGAGCGATAGTCTTGGAGGCAGTTCGATGAGGCAGAGCGTCCACAGGCGCTGCCTGGCCTGCTGAGTTCCTCCAGCACTGTGCGTGTGCGTGTGTGTGTTGCTCCGGATTTCCGGCGTCCGTTCGAGAGTGAGGAAGACCCGTGATTTAAGCCCCCGGGCTGAATCGACGAGGCAGGGTCCAGGCCCCGGAGCGTATCGAAGCGACTGAGCGAAGGTTTAGGCGCCGGGCCAGATTGAAAAGGTCGGGGTGTCGGTGCCTGAGGTCAGCTCACTGGTCGGCTCTGGACGGACTTCAGTTCAAGGTGCAATTCCCTGGCGTTCGTTGTCCGCCTGATCCCTTTTTTCTTCCCTCTCTCTGCACGTCGGTCTTTTATTTTTGGTGGGTTTTCTTTCGGCGGGGTGGGGTCGGGGTGGGTGTTATTTGTTTCGAGGCTGCCTGCAAGGGGACGGATCTCGAGGTCGTATGGTGAGCACGCGCCGATCGCGAACTGTACCTCGGACTCCGGCGAAAGCTCCCGCGCGCGGCGCGGCGGGCGTACAGAACGGGCCGCCTGAGAATGAGATGGAGGCAGGTAAAAGGGCAGCATTTAAGATGGGTTACATGGACAGGCCTCGCTCGAAGGACACGGATCAATCGGACTAGCTCAGGGAGGTAACTTGGGCTGCATGGCCTGATTTCACGGCGGAAGATGAGGAAGAATAAAAAGGGGTAAATGTAATCGGACCTGGGCCGGGGGCGAGGGGGGGCTTTTCGATTTCCACGCTGCACAATTATAACCCCTATCACACCACCCCTAGTCCACCTCTTGACTCGGAATACCCAAAACCGGCCCGCCCAGGGTCGGAGGGAGCGCCCGTATCTGAAACGGGCGCTTGTGGTTCAATCCCCCACTTCGCACCTTCAAGTCCAGTCGCGTTTGTTGTGGCAAAATCTCTCCCTACCGAAAGTAATATGCATTTGCCATTCACCTGTGTGCAACAGAGAATAACGGTAGGCAGCCGTCGATCCCGGGGGTTTGCGCCTCTGGTGGGCTGTGTCCTCTCCAGGAGGCAGGCCTGGGCGGGAAGGTTTGAAGAACCGGCTGCTCCCCCTCTCCACGTCACCGACGTAGTCCGAGGGAAGGGCCAGTGTCGATACGGCTCGGCACCAGTGTCGTCGCAGAGGTCGCCAGAGTGAAGTTGTAAACAACATCAAGCTGCCTCAGGGACCCCGGCTCCGGATTTCTTCCTCAGGGTTTACTCCCGAAGCCTTTCCTGTGGGCGGGTGTGGCCGCGAGGCAGCGGAGGTTTGAAATCAGCGTTTTCCTCCTCCTAGGCGGGCCGCCGTCCAAGGCTGACGAGCCCCACCTGCCCGAAGCAACTGGTTTTGAGGCGCCAGTGGTCCGTCTTTGCCCCTTCTCTCGTCAGTAGAAACGGTTCCGCCGGGCCTAGTAGCCAAGCCACACGTGAAGGCCAAGAACTGGACTTGGTTGTCAGAGGCTGTTAGAGACGCATTTGAGGCACTTTATAGGTAGTGGGAGCTTATCCCCGCTGCGTCCCCCAGCTGTGACAACCCTTCGGAACCACCGTACAATAGTCTCTGTTTTATTATTTCATACGTTATTATTGGTACTTTATTGTTGTGTTGGTATGTGGCCTAGTGGATAAGGCATCGGCCTAGTGATCTGAAGGTCGCTGGTTCGAGCCTCAGCTGAGGCAGCGTGTTGTGTCCTTGAGCAAGGCACTTAACCACACATTGCTCTGCGACGACACCGGTGCCAAGCTGCTTGGGTCCTAGTGCCCTTCCCTTGGACAACATCGGTGGCGTGGAGAGGGGAAGGCCTGCAGCTTGGGCAACTGCCGGTCTCCCACACAACCCTGCCCAGGCCTGCGCCCTGGAAAAACCTTGGTCTCTCGAGACCGACGGATGCCACCACCATTGTTGTGTATATTATTATGAGCTTCCAATCAAAGTGAACGAGGAAAGTGCTGAAGCTGGCTTCTTGCTCAGTATTAAGAAAACCGAGATTATGTCGAACAGCCCTTTTAACTCCGTGGTAAAAGCTGTGACAGATTTTTCTTCTTCGGTTCAAAGATTTCTATAAGGTGGTAACCGCAGCCACGAAATTAAACGCCGCCTACTTCTGGGGAGGGCAGCGATGGCAAATCGAGATAAATACTGAAGAGCAGAGACGTCACGTTGTCTACGAAAGATCGCACAGTCGAGTCCGTGGTATCTCCAGTTGTGACGTGTGGCAGTGAGAGCTGGACTGTTAGCGAGGCTGAATACAAAAGAATCCACCCCTTTGAACTTGGACGCTGGAGGGAAGTGTTAAGAGTTCGACGGACCAACAAGGAGATCCAGCAAGCCGATATTTGAAGAGATACTGCTCCCTAAGAGGCTCGATTATGAGACAAAAGCTCGAATGTTGTGGCCACATCACGAGAAGACGGGATTCCTTGGAGAAGACTCTTGTGTTAAGTGAAACAGACGGTAAAAGGAGGAGAGGAGGACAGAAGCTACGACGGATAGATAATATCACTCAGACAATGCGGATGACCTTGGGGGATCTTGGAGAGGCATTCTCCAACAAGGAGGCCGAGTGCGCAGGAGTCCACGTCACGAAGAGTCGGGCCCGACTGAACGACAAATATTAATATTCTGTATTTTATTAGTTAATAGTAATAGGCACCCGTTAGTCTCGTGAGACCATGGATCTGCACCTTGGAAGGTTTTTCCAGGGCACAGGCCTGGGCAGGGTTGTATGGGAGACCGGCAGTTGCCCAAGCTGCAGGCCTTCCCCTCTCCACGCCACCGATGTTGTCCAAGGGAAGGGCACTAGGACCCAAGCAGCTTGGCACCGGTGTCATCGCAGAGCAACGTGTGGTTAAGTGCCTTGCTCAAGGACACAACACACTGCCTCAGCTGAGGCTCGAACCAGCGACCTTCAGATCACTAGACCAACGCCTTATCCACTAGGCCACGCGCCAACTATTAGTTATTAGTTAATATTATTATTATATTTATTTATTATTATTTATTGTTATTGCTAAGTGTGTTTTTAAATGTTGCCACTGTAATGAAATAACTTCCACTCAGGATCAATAAATTAATTATTGCCATTTAATTATATACATGTATATAATGGATAGAACCATATATTGTATATAGAAATGAGACAATGTTTCTCTGAGCCGGGGTGTAAAGCACAGAAGTACACATAGCACACGATAACCTAAGAAGGTACGGATAAAATTTACAGATGAATCTCACATGAATAACAAACTAAAGAGCATAAATTAAATATTGTCGGGTACGGAACCGGTGACACTTCGAATGCGATGCGGCCGGGAGTTCAGAAGCTGTCGGCCTGAGGGAAGAAACTGTTTCCCATCCTGACCGTTCCTGTCTTTATGCATCGGAGTCTCCTGCCTGATGGTAGAAAGTCAGAGAGGATGCTGGATGGACGAGTGGGATCCTGGATAATACTAAGGGCCCTGCCTACGCAGCGCTCCCGATAAGTGCCTCCGAGGGACGGTAGGGAGACCCCTTTGATCCTAACGGCTGTTCTCACGGTCCATCTAAGCCAGGGCGTTCCCATGGACGCCTGGGTTTAAAGAAGGGACCCATGGCGATAGAAGAGAAGGTTGGGAAGCCCGGATCTAAGCTGAGGTCTATCGGGCAGTGCAGAGTCTGAGCTGATGGAGGTCCAGTCTCGTATAGGTGCCAGGCCCTCAACAAGGTGCAAAGACCATTCCAGCCACCGTCTCAAAGGCAGATGGCGGGGGTGGGGTGGGGGGGGGGGGCGTTCGACTTTTAACTTCAAAGAAATGACGATCTAACAGAGGGCCGGGGCCTACTACCCGAAGCGGCTTTCAGCATTAATTGCCTGACTGGGCTCTTTCATCATGACAATGGCTGCTCTCTAAACGCTCTATTGGCACTTGTCCTTGCAAGCGGGACGAGAGCTACGCCCCCTCCCTCGGGGCCCCAAACTGTCCTTCCAGGCGAGGCGACAGCTCGCCTGCGAGTCTGTCGGGGTCATACACTGTGTCCGGTGCTCCCGGTGTGGCCTCCTGTGTATCGGTCAGACCCGACGTCGATTGGGAGACCGCTTCACCGAGCTTGTCCGCCAGGACAAGCAGGATCTCCCGGTGGCCGCCCATTTTAATTCCACTTCCCGTTCCCCATGAGTCCATCCATGGCCTTCTCCATTGTCAAGATGAAGCCACACTCAGGTTGGAGGAACAACACCTCATATTCCGTCTGAGTAGCCTCCAACCCGATGGCGTGAACATCGATTTCTCACACTTCTGGTAATGTCCCCCCATTCACCATTCCCCATTCCCTATCCCCCCTCTCACCTCATCGCCTCCCTCTGGTGCTCCTCCCCCCCTTTCCTTTCTTCCGTGGCCTTCTGCCTCTTTCAACAATCAACTTCCCGGCTCTTTACTTCATCCCGTGTCACCTTATCACCTCGTGTTTCCTCTCTCCCCTCCCCCCCACCCCACCTTTTAAATCTCCCCCTCAGCTTTTGTTCTCCAGTCCCTGCCGAAGGGTCTCGGCCCGAAACGTCAACTGTTTACTCTCTTCCACAGATGCTGCCCGGCCGGCTCAGTTCCTCCCGCATTTTGACTGTGTTACTTTCACCAGGATCTCAGTTTTTAGGACAGGCCAAAAGGGCTTGTGAAAATCCAAGTCTGTGTGTGTGTCTCTCTCCACAGCAAAAAAAAAGGTGCAGGAACCAGGTTCAGGAACAGTTATTACCCTCTCAACCATCACAAAGGAGGTACAGGAGCCTCAGGACTCACACCACCAGGTTCAGGAACAGTTATTACCCCCTCAACCATCACAAAGGAGGTACAGGAGCCTCAGGACTCGCACCACCAGGTTCAGGAACAGTTATTACCCCCTCAACCATCACAAAGGAGGTACAGGAGCCTCAGGACTCACACCACCAGGTTCAGGAACAGTTATTACCCCCTCAACCATCACAAAGGAGGTACAGGAGCCTCAGGACTCGCACCACCAGGTTCAGGAACAGTTATTACCCCCTCAACCATCACAAAGGAGGTACAGGAGCCTCAGGACTCACACCACCAGGTTCAGGAACAGTTATTACCCCCTCAACAATCACAAAGGAGGTACAGGAGCCTCAGGACTCACACCACCAAGTTCAGGAACAGTTACTACCCCCTCAACCATCACAAAGGAGGTACAGGAGCCTCAGGACACACACCACCAGGTTCAGGAACAGTTATTACCCCTCAACCATCAGGTAGAAGGTACAGGAGCCTCAGGACCCACACCACCAGGTTCAGGAACAGTTATTACCCCCTCAACCATCAGGCTCTTGAACCAGAGGGGAAGCTTCACGTGCCTCGTCATTGAAAAGTTCCCACAACCTATAGAGGGGGGAGTCTAGGACCAGAGGACACAGCCTCAGAATACAAGGATGTCCCTTTAGAACAGGGATGAAAACAAACTTCGTTAGCAACGGGCGGTGAATCTATGGAATTCATTGCTACGCACGCTGTGGAGGCCAAGTTATTGGGCATATTTAAAGTAGAGATTGATAGGGTCTTGTAAAGGTGTCAGAGATTACAGGGAGGAGGCAGGAGAATGCGGTCGAGAGGGATAATAAATCACTCGATGGGCCAGAAGGCCTAATTCAGCTCCTATATCATACGATGCAGAGGAGATTTACAAGGACGTCGCCTGGATTGGTGAGCACGCCTTATGAGGATAGGTTGAGTGAACTCGGCCTTTTCTCCTTGGAGCGACGGAGGACGAGAGGTGACCTGATGGAGGTGTACAAAATGATGAGAGGCATTGATCGTGTGGATAGTCAGAGGCTTTTTCCCAGGGCTGAAATGGTTGCCACAAGAGGACACAGGTTTAAGGTGCTGGGGAGTAGGTACAGAGGAGATGTCAGGGGTCAGTTTTTTACGCAGAGAGTGGTGAGTGCATGGAATGGGCAAAGGTGGTGGAGGTGGATGCAATAGGGCAATAGACTTTTGGAGAGGTACATGGAGCTTAGTAAAATAGAGGGCTATGGGTAACCCTGGGTAATTTCTAACATAGCGACGTGTTCGACACAGCTTTGTGGGCCGAAGGGCCTGTATTGTGCTGTAGGTTTTCTATGTTTTTTTTCTATGGTCTTATTCTGTTCTGGTTATCGCTCTGTGGATTTATCGAGTATGCCTGCAAGGAAGTGGATCTTGGGGCGCTAGATGGTGACACCCTTACGCCGGAGTTTCTGCTGTGGCCGGAAGCCTTGACAGCCCACACACGGCGCTGGAGGAACCAAGTCAGGGAGCGGCGGACCCCGACGGAGGGTCTCGGCCCGACACACCCACTGTTTGCTCCCCTCCATAGAAGCCGCCTTGGTTCCTTGAGGTTGTTAGAGCCGGGGGGTGGTCATGGAGGACAAGCTCCCAATGCTGTGCGTCTCAGACAGCCCCTGACAACCAAGTCCAGCTCCCGGCCTTCACGTGCGGCCTAGCTACCAAGTGTGGTGAACTACATATACCTGTCTGGTCACGCCCCCCCCCCCCCCACCCCTGCTGATGTCTCCTGTGGCCCCTCCCACTGACCGTGGCTCCTCCCACTGACTGTGGCTCCTCCCACTGACCGTGGCCCCTCCCACAGACTGTGGCTCCTCCCACGGACCCCGGTATAAAGGCCATTGGGGACACAGCCCCGGCCTCAGTCTCCAGGATGTAGTGTGGTGGTCATTTGCTGCTTGTTCTTTCTTCCAGCCAATAAAAGGTGATATCTCGCCTCACGTCTCCGAGAGTTATTGATGGTGCATCACCAAGCCCGGCGGAACCGTGTCTACTGACTGGAGAAGGGGCAAAGGTGCATTACTGGCACCTTAAAACCAGTCGCTTCGGGCAGATGGGGCTTGTTAGTGGTGGTTGGCAGCTCATCCAGGAGAAGGAAAACTCTGATCCTAAGCCTCCGCTGCCTTGCGGCTGTACCCGCTCACGGGAAAGCCTTCGGGAGTGAACCCCAAGGGTAAAATCTGGAGCTGGGGTCCCTGAGGCAGTCCTACATTGAGTTCAACGCCGACTGGCAACTCCCAGAGCCAAACTCTATCGGTCTCTGCCGTTCCTTTGGGTTCATCGGATGCGTGGAGAGGGGGAGCTCGCTATGTGGGCAATAGCCTGCTCTCCGTATCGTCCTGCCCGGGCTCATGAATCTAGACAGCTGGGACGCAATATCCATGGTCGAACCTGACCAACGGAGTCCCTCGCTCACTCAGACGCTGCCTGGCCTGCTGAGTTCCTCCAGAACTGAGTGAGTGAGAGTGTGTGAGAGAAAGAGAGAGGGGGAGAGAGAGAGGGGGAAAAAGGGAGAGAGAGAGGGAGAGACAGAGAGAGAGAGAGGAGAGAGAGAGAGAGAGAGAGAGGGAGAGAGGGAGAAAGGGAGAGAGAGGGAGAGAGAGGGGGAGAGAGGGGGAGGGAGAGAGAGGGGGAGAGGGAGAGGGGGAAGGGAGAGAGAGAGAGGGGAGAGAGATGGAGAGAGAGAGGGGGAGAGAGAGAGGGAGAGAGGGATAGAGAGAGGGGGAGAGAGAGAAAGAGAGAGAGGAGAGGGGGAAGGGAGAGAGAGGGAGTGAGAGAGAGGGGGAGAGAGAGAGAGGGAGAGAGGGGAGAGAGAGGGAAAAAGAGAGAGGGAGAGATAGAGAGAGAGAAAGGGAGGGGGAAGGGAGAGAGAGAGGGAGAGAGAGGGGAGAGAGAGGGGGGAGAGAGGGAGAGAGAGGGGGAGAGAGAAAGAGAGAGAGAGAGGGGGAGAGAGAGAAAGAGAGAGAGGGGGAGAGAGAGAGGGAGGAGAGAGGGGGAGAGAGATAAAGAGAGAGTGAGAGAGAGGGGAAGAGAAAGAGAGAGGGAGAGAGAGTAAGAGAGAGAGTGAGGGGGAGAGAGAGATAAAGAGAGAGTGAGAGAGAGAGAGAGAGAGATGGGGAGAGAGAGAGGGGGATAGAGAGATAAAGAGAGAGTGAGAGAGAGGGAATGAGAGAGGGAGAGAGAGAGAGTTTTCCATTACAATTTGCTTTGATGTTCTCATTGGTGTTGGTAGATTGGCTCCATTGGGTCGTTGGCACCTCTGACAAGACAGCCACTACCCCCTCAGAACTGTAGTTGGGCAGCACGGAAAATTCTAACTGGTTGGGAGTCAAACCCTCGACCTCGCCCAATCCCAAAACAGTCCACTGGGAAGCGTTTAGCAATCGGCACCTACACAAGCCCGGGGAGTGTCGGTTCCAACTCGATGACTCATACACACTTTCTCACCTCTCAGCGAGAAGGATCAAAGCCCCGCTTCAAGTTCGTGCATTGCCCCAGGTGCCCCGCCCTCGCTGACCTCGGGGCCATCAGCGCCCGGGGGAGAAACCGCTCCGTGCTCTGCCTTGGCGGAATTTCTCCGTTCACTTCCGATGAAGGGACTCTTAACTGGAAACACGAACTGCTTCACTTTCACAGAACACAGAAATCTACAGGCAGCTTCGGCCCACAATGTTGTGCCAACCTACACTAGAAACTGCCTAGAATTACCCTAACCTATAGCCCTCTAAGCTGCATGTAAGACTTTCTTAAAAGACCCTATCGTTTCCACCTCTACCACCATCGCCGGCAGCCCATTCCACGCACTCACTGCTCCCTGTGTGAAAAAAATTACCCCTGACATCCCCTCTATACCTCCTTCCAAGCACCTTAAACCTGTGCCCCCTTGTGTTAGCCATTTCAACCCTGGGAAAAAGCCTCTGACTATCCACACGATCAATGCCTCTCATCATCTTATACACCTCTATCAGATCACCTCTCATCCTCCGTCGCTCCAAGGAGAAAAGGCCGAGTTCACTCAACCTATTCTCATAAGGCATGTTCCCCAATCCAGGCAACATCCTTGTAAATCTCCTCTGCACCTTTTCTATGGCTTCCACATCCTTCCTGTAGTGAGGCGACCAGAACTGAGCACAGTAACTCCAAGTGGGGTCTGACCAGGGTCCGAGATAGCTGCAACATTAACTCTCGGCTCTTGAAGTCAATCCCATGGTTGATGAATGCCAACACACAATATGCCTTCTTAACAATACTGTCAATCTGCAGAGTAACTTTGAGCGTCCTATGGACTCGGACCCCAAGATCTCTCCGATCCTCCACACTGCCAAGAGTCTTACCATTAATACTACATTCTGTCATCATGTTTGACCTAACAAAATGAACCGGTCGTCTCACTGTGAGGAAGCTTCAGAGCAGGTTTAACAGGACGCTGCCTGGATTCGAGTGTTTTGAGGCAAGTTCGAGCGAGCTGGGGCTTTTCCCTTTGGAGAGGGGGGAGGAGGAGTGGTGACTTCGGAAACGATCAAAGACATGCATGGAGCGGACAGTCAGACACTTTTTCCCAGGACGGAAATGTCTCGGATGGGTGGGGGGGGGGGGGTGTGAATTTAAGACGTTCCGAGATAAAATTTAGGGGTTGATATTTTTTTACGCACTGCCAGGGGTGGGTGGCATTGAGATTGAAGGGACCCCTTAGGTAGATTCTTGATTAGTCAGGGCATGAAGGGATGCGGGGAGAAGGCAGGAAGTCGGGGGCTGTGAGGGAAAGTGGAGGAGAGCCATTGCGGAACAGACTTGATGGGCCGAATGGCCTAATTCTACTCCTATATCCTCAAGAGTTGGGTAGGTTCAAAGGGAAAGTCTTTTTTTTAAACTCGGACTGGAAGGTCCTGCCTGCTATGGTGGTAGAGACAAATGCATTAGAGGCTTTTCAGAGACACTTGGATGAAAGTGAGCGATATGGACATTGTGTAGGTAGGAGGGGTTAGTTTTTGAGGGGGGGGGGTTTCGATTTCCTTTCTAGTTGGTTTGGCCAGCATGGAGGTAACGTATCACCTCCAGAGACTTGAGAGAGGTTTGTACCATAGAACCGTAGCACATTACAGCACAGAAACAGGCCCTTCGGCCCTTCTTGGCTGTGCCGAACCATTTTTCTGCCGAGTCCCATTGACCTGCACCTGGCCCATATCCCTCCATACACCTCTCATCCACGTACCTGTCCAAGTTTTTCTTAAATGTCAAAAGTGAGTCCACATTTGCCAGCTCATTCCACACTCCCACCACTCTCTGTGTGAAGAAGCTCCCCCCCCCATGTTCCCTTTAAACTTTTCCCCCTTCACCCTTAACCCATGTCCTCTGGTTTTTTTCTCCCCTGTCCTCAGTGGAAAAAGCCTGCTTGCATTCACTCTATCTATACCCATCATAATTTTATACACCTCTATCAAATCTCCCCTCATTCTTCTACGCTCCAGTGAATAAAGTCCTAACCTATTCAACCTTTCTCTGTAACTCAGTTTCTCAAGTCCCGGCAACATCCCTGTAAACCTTGTAAGCTAGGCCATTCGGCCCTTTGAGCCAGCACCACCATTCACTGTGATCATGGCTGATCATCCACAATCAGTACCCCGTTCCTGCCTTCTCCCCATATCCCTCGACTTCGCTATCTTTAAGAGCTCTATCTAACTCTCTCTTGAAAGCATCCAGAGAATTGGCCTCCACTGCCTTCTGAGGCAGAGCATTCCACAGATCCGCAACTCTCTGGGTGAAAAAGTTTTTCCTCAACTCCGTTCTAAATGGCCTTCCCCTTATTCTTAAACTGTGGCCTCTGGTTCTGGACTCCCCCCAACATCAGGAACATGTTTCCTGCCTCTAGCGTGTCCAATCCCTTAATAATCTTATATGTCTCAATCAGATCCCCTCTCATCCTTCTAAATTCCAGTTATAGTCGAAACGACAGTAAAAGGTGACTTGACTTATTCTGGTCTCTTTCCCCTAACTTGCCAGTCCTGGGGATGTGCCTCGGTCTGCAATATCCGCTCGAGATACACCCAAAGCCCCAGCCTCCGCGGCTGTCTGTGGGGCTATAAATTCCACAGATCTACCTCCGCAGTATCGGAGGCGCGATGAAGCGTTACAGTGATCTAATTGTCCTCCCTTGGGGCAAACCTCGCTCGACATTCCCTTCCCCTTGAATCGCTGCCGCTGATCCTGTCCGTGGGCGACGGGGTGGGGGGCTGGAAGTCTCAGTCCGGCGCTTCTGGAGAGAGGCATCTCAATTATGCGCCTGCCACTGGGTCGAGTGGGCCGGAGGAATGCTGCCTCTTCAAAGCAGGGGGTCGAGGAGAACCAGCCCGGGTGGATGCATTCGAGTCGCGGTTAACTCCCGTGGGAGGGCGGACAGAGGGCGAGTGGGACTCGGCCGGCGGTGGAGGTCCCCCCGAGGCGGCGTTCATCGAGTCTGTTTTTCACAGTCAGTCACGCAAGCCCCGGGCAGAAGGGTTCCATAGAACCACAGGACATTACAGCACAGAAACAGGCCCTTCGGCCCTTCTTGGCTGTGCCGAACCATTTTTCTGCCCCGTCCCGCTGACCCGCACCCGGCCCATATCCCTCCATACCCCTCTCATCCATGTACCTGTCCAAGTTTTTCTTAAATGTTAAAAGTGAGCTCGCATTTCCCAGATCATTCCACACTCCCACCACTCTCTGTGTGAAGAAGCCCCCCCCCCTCCAATGTTCCCTTTAAACTTTTCCCCCTTCACCCTTAACCCATGTCCTCTGGTTTTTTTCTCCCCTGGCCTCAGTGGAAAAAGCCTGCTTGCATTCACTCTGTCTATACCCATCATAATTTTATACACCTCTATCAAATCTCCCCTCATTCTCCTACGCTCCAGGGAATAAAGTCCTAACCTGTTCAACCTTTCTCTGTGACTCAGTTTCTCAAGTCCCGGCAACATCCTTGTAAACCTTCTCTGCACTCTTTCAAACTTATTAATATCCTTCCTGTAATTCGGTGACCAAAACTGCACACAATACTCCAAATTCGGCCTCACCAATGCCTTATACAACCTCACCATAACATTCCAACTCCTATACTCAATACTGTGATTTATAAAGGCCGACGTGCCAAAATCTCTCTCTACGACCCTATCCACCTGTGACGCCCCTCCATTGTTCCTCATGGTTGTCTCTGTCGGGGTTGTTGGCCCCAAACCCGGAGGGAGCGGTGTGTCCACGCTCAGTCTGACCTCCGCCCTTTGACCCTGCTTGGCGCGGGCGACCCTACCGAGGGCCCCGAGCCCAGCCCCCACAGCTCCCCCGGGCCATTGAGGCGACAGACCACGACAAGGTTGTAGCCCTCTTGGGGGGCGGGGGGGGGGCAGCAGGAGGTTCGGGAGCAGTTATCACCCTCCAACCATCGACCTTCTGAACCGGAGGGGATCACTTCACTCACCCCAACACTGAAGTGATTCCACAACCTGTGAACTCACGTTCAAAGACTCTAATGTTACAGAACATAGAATGGTACAGCACAGTACAGGCCCTTCGGCCCGCAGTGTTTGACAGTCTTCGTATGTAGTTTTTCATTGATTCTACTGTCCTTCTTTGTTCTACTGTGACTGCCTACAAGAAGATGGTGTAGGCGCGTGGCCTAGTGGGTAAGGCATCGGCCTAGTGATCTGAAGGTCACTGGTTCGAGCCTTAGCTGAGGCGGCGTGTTGTGCCCTCGACGACACCGGTGCCAAGCTGCTTGGGTCCTAGTGCCCTTCCCTTGGACAACATCGGTGGCGTGGAGAGGGGAAGGCTTGCAGCTTGGGCAACTGCCGGTCTCCCATACAACCCTACCCAGGCCTGCGCCCTTGAGACTTTCCAAAGGTGCAAATCCATGGCCTATCGAGACTAACGGAGGCCTACACTACTACTACAAGAAAATGACTCTCGGGGTTGTATGTGGTGACATACACAGTGATAATTAATCTACTTTGAGTGATGGGAGGGTTATTCAGAAACTGGGGATCTAACAACGCAGTTGGCATCTTTTAAATCTACCTCATCCCTTCATTCTCCAGTCCTGCTGAAGGGTCTCGGCCCGAAACGTCGACTGTTTACTCTTTTCCACGGATGCTGCCTGGCCTGCTGAGTTCCTCCGGCATTTTGTGTGTGTGTTGCCTATGTCTTTGGAAATCGTTTTGGCGTTTCCTTATATCGCCTGATTGTTTCCCTTGAAGAATAACGAAGCCAGTTTAATGGCGAGCCATGGCTCCGCTGTGGAAAATGTACTACCGTAAGATTTACCCCTTAAACCTTCCGGCCACTCTGGTGCTTCTGTTCAACAGGAGCCTTCCCTTGCCCTCCCCCCTTTTCACTCCCCATCTTCCCAAGTCAGCAAATCCTTCTACTATTTCCCTCTTACTTGTGTGTCCGTTGCCGGCCTCGGCCACTTTCCGCGCGGCCAGTTCTGGCGTTCCCTCCGCTCCCCGGAGAAAGCCTCTTCTAAGAGCAGCTGGCCGGGCGTCCGGTATCACCGGAACACGATCGGGTAGCGTTCCCTTTCCCACCGAGGCAGAGGTGGAACTGAGTTCTCCTGAGTTCGACTGACCTCCACTTCCTCCGTCACGAGTTGGCTCGCCCTGCCGAGCTCCTCCAGCACCTCGTGTGCATGTGTGCGTTATAGACAACAGACAGTAGGCGCAGGAGTAGGCCCTTCAACCCTTCTAGCCAGCACCGCCATTCACCGTGATCATGGCTGATCATCCACAATCAGTACCCTGTTCCTGCCCTCTCCCCATATCCCTTGACCCCGCTATCTATAAGAGCTCTATCTAACTCTCTCTTGAATGCATCCAGAGACTTGGCCTCCACTGCCTTCTGGGGCAGAGCATTCCACAGATCCACAACTCTCTGGGTGAAAAAGTTTTTCCGCATCTCTGTTCTAAATGGCCTACCCCTTATTCTTGAACTGTGGCCTCTGGTTCTGGACTCACCCATCAGCGGGAACGTGCTTCCTGCCTCCAGCGTGTCCAAACCCTTAATATTCTTATATGTTTCAATCAGATCCCCTCTCATCCTTCTAAATTCCAGTGTATACAAGCCCAGTCGCTCCAATCTTTCAACATATGATAGTCCCGCCATTCCGGGAATTACCCTTGTGAACCTATGCTGCACTCCCTCAATAGCAAGAATGTCCTTCCTCAAATTTGGAGACCAAAACTGCACACAATACTCCAGGTGGGGTCTCACCGGGGCCCTGTACAGCTGCAGAAGGACCTCTTTACTCCTATACTCAATTCCTCTTGTTATAAAGGCCAGCATGCCATTAACTTTCTTCACTGCCTGCTGTACCTGCATGCTTGCTTTCATTGACTGATGTACAAGAACACCTAGATCTCATTGTACTTCCCCTTTTCCTAACTTGACTCCATTTAGATAGTAATCTGCCTTCCTGTTCTTGCCACCAAAGTGGATAACCTCACATTTATCCACATTAAACTGCATCTGCCATACATTTGCCCACTCACCCAACCTGTCCAAGTCACTCTGCATTCTCATAACATGCTCCTGACATTTCACACTGCCACCCAGCTTTGTGTAATCAGCAAATTTGCTAATGTTACTTTTAATCCCTTCATCTAAATCATTAATGTATATTGTAAACAGCTGCGGTCCCAGCACCGAACCTTACGGTACCCCACTGGTCACAGCCTGCCATTCCGAAAGGGACCCATTAATCACTACTCTTTGTTTCCTGTCAGCTAGCCAATTTTCAATCCATGTCAGTACTCTGCCCCCAATACCATGTGCCCTAATTTTGCCCACTAATCTCCTATGTGGGACTTTATCAAAAACTTTCTGGAAGTCCAGGTGCACTACATCCACTGGCACTCCCTTGTCCATTTTCATAGTTACATCCTCAAAAAACTCCAGAAGATTAGTCAAGCATGATTTTCCCTTCATAAATCCATGCTGGCTCTGACTGATCCTTCTACTGCCATCCGAACGTGTCGTAATTTCCTCTTTTTTAATTGACTCCAGTATCTTTCCCACCACTGACGTCAGGACCTGTGTCAGTATCTGTGTTGCTCGAGATCTCCAGCATCTCCCATCGGCGCAAGTCGGTTGGGTCTCAGAAACTCTATTTCTGAGGAGCTCCGTTGACTGGGAAGCGTTCTGACATTGTGAAAGGTTTGAAGTACTCCGGAATGTCGGTAGCTATTCGGAAGCTTGGTTGATCACCGAGCTTGGCCAAACGTCTTCCAACGTTCCGGCTCCAATCGAGAAGCCACCATCACTGCGCAGTTGAGGGTGTTGTCTCCTCCCTGATGACGTCCAATTAATATCCATTCAGATACGCTCCATCAGCTGATGACGGCTCCTCAACTGGAGCTGAAACGTCTGCAAACGTTTAGCCAAGCTGGGCCATCAACCAAACTTCCGTTGTGAAAAGTGCAATAAAAGTTATTTTCCTTCTTATTTTCCATTCATGGAAACATAATTTCCACCAGTTGCCTCACATCTCCCTTTGCTTTGGCGAGCCCAATGTTTCCCAACTTTTTCTGACCAACTAAAGCACTTTCATACTTGCCAACACCCCTCTTAGGCCCAATATACTTCCTGGTGCCCCCCATAGTGTAAAGACAAGTCTACCATCTGCTAACATGAGAAAAATGATTCTGCTTTAAGTTTTTATTTGTCTTTAGACCTAGCTTACACAGTACCTGTGCACTGTACAGCAGCTTTGATGTCAATGTGATCCTTGAGCCCGATGGCTTTTAGCAGGAGTTGAAATATCTAGTTCAAGTTGTGACAGCAAAAGCCCTCAGTTTCCATATTTCTTCGATGTCCAAGCGGTTCCTGGTTTTTTTTCCCCGTGAGAATGTGGTTCGCTTCACCGAAGCCTCTTTCAACAAAGTAGGAGGATGGGGAATGCAACGAAGAGCCGTTTGCCTTCTTCAAAGACCAGGAAACTTTGTACGGCCGTGTAGCCACGTGCCACAGAAGCCAAAGTTTCTCTTTGCTTCTTCATCGTTCTCAATCTCGATCATTTCTTCTTGCAAGCTCTCCCACCCCCCCGTCCTTCCATCTTGCAAAGAAAAATGGGTTGATTACCCAGTCCAGGATTTCTAGGCCGTTCCGATCCTTGAATCGGTTCTGAAAGGCCTTCTTCAGTGACTGCAGGTGTAAGCAGTACTCGTGCAAATCACCGTCTGTGAAAGAGAGTTCCACGCAGGGGAACTGTGAGAACATTCTTCTCCCAACGTTTGGCTTATGTATTTCCGATAAAAGTGAACACTGCACCTTGTGTCTGGATTAAATTGAAATTCTCACCCTGCAGTTTCACAATTAGAATGTTCATTTTCTCATACCGATCAGCTAGGCACGCCACATCTCCACGTAGAAGTTCGATCTTGTTTCCCAAACCCTTGTTGACTTTGAGCAAAAATTCAATCACAGTGTTAAAAGGATCAAAGATCATCAGCCGTTTGACAGCCAGCACATTTCAGTGCGAAGAAGAAGTGCTCAAACTCTTCACCGTCATCTTGACGTAACCGGAGAAATATTCTGCTACTTAATGGATGAAGCTTTAATTTCGTTGACAGCAGATATTACAAGAGTCAGGCTTGAGGAAAAAGAGTCACTGCTTGAGGTTTTTGGCTGTGAGATGTTGACAATGATCTACGCAATGGATGGCAAATAGACTTGGAATCTCTTTGGAAAAGGGTGGCTTCCAAGAAATCCCACCTTTTGTGGCAGACTGAGCGAAGACGCTCAGCGAAGGGGTTCCCCCAACCCCGATCGACGACATGGACGAAAGAAGAAGGGGGAGGAGCACCTGAGGGGGGCGGCGGGCAGGCAAGGAGACGTGTACGAAGGCATTCCCTTTTGCAAAGATCTGAAAACAACTATCAACAGAGGATCAATCTGTGCTGAGCTCACTAAACCAGCACGGCGACCTGCGACCTGTCATACATGGCGCTCCATCTGTTGCACAAGAAATCGTGTTCCGAATCGGAATGCTTTCATCCTCAATCTACATTCTGAGCTCGTCGTAGATTGATCCTCTGTTGATAGTTGTTTTTAGATTTTTGCAAAAGGGAATGCCTTCGTAAACGTTTCCTTGCCCGCCCACCGCCCCCCTCTGGTACTCCTCCCCCCTTTTTCTTTCGTCCATGTCGTAGATCGGGGGTGGGGGGGACCACTTCGCTGAGCGTCTTTGCTCCATCTGCCGCAAAAGGTGGGATTTCTTGGAAGCCACCCTTTTCCATTTGACTTCCCCTTCCCATTCTGACATGTCGGTCCATGGCCCCCCCCACCACCCTGCTGCCGCAATGAGGCCACTCTCAGGTTGGGGCAGCGACAAATCACATTCCGTCTGGGTAGTGTCGCAGTCCGGTCCGTGAAGTCCGCGTTCCGGTTCACGGTCCAGTCCGTGGACTCCGGACTCCGGGTCTTCCGGCTGTCCCTTGTTTCAGTTGGGCTTAATCGCAGGCACCTGATTCTCGTCTCGGTGGGGGGGGCTGGGGGATATAAGTGGCCCTGGGTTCGAGTCTGGGGGGCTGGTTCGTCTCGTCAGTATCCTGTTCTTGCATCTGTGGGGTAAGTCCTGCTGTCTTTGCCATTTTACCCTGCGGTTGGATCTGTCCCTTCCGGTCCTTGCCTCCGTTGGGTAAGCTTTGCTGTTACCCTGAGGCTGAACTGTCCCCCTACCCTTCACCTTCCTCCTGAAGTCTCCGCCTGAAGCTCTACCTGCAAACTCCTCTGTATCGCTGTCAAGTTCTACTGCCTGGAGCCTTGCTGTGTCTAGGTAAGGAACTGTCTGTCGTTGTTTGGAACTGTCTCTGTGTCCACACCTTCGCTAGGTAGGTCCGGCCGTTTGCCACTACCTTGTGTTGGGAACCGTCTCTCTGTGCTCTGTGTACGAGCCCCAGCCCTAGGTCCTGCTCCCTAGGAGAGGTCCTGATTCTGTGTAGAGCCCTGGCCCCAAATCCTGTTCCTAGGAGAGGTCCCGGCTCTGTGTTCCATGTCTCTGTGTCCCTGTGTGCCTGCTCTCCCCGAGGCCACGGCCCTGTGTCCCTGCTCTCCCCGAGGCCAAGGCCCTGTGTCCCTGCTCTCCCCGAGGCCACGGCCCTGTGTCCCTGCTCTCCCCGAGGCCAAGGCCCTGTGTCCCTGCTCTCCCCGGGGCCACGGCCCTGTGTCCCCGCTCTTCCCGAGGCCAAGGCCCTGCTGTCCCCGAGGCCAAGGCCCTGTGTGCCTGCTCTCCCTGAGGCCAAGGCCCTGCTCTCCCTGAGGCCAAGGCCCTGCTGTCCCCGAGGCCAAGGCCCTGTGTCCCCGCTCTCCCCGAGGCCACGGCCCTGTGTCCCTGCTCCCCCCGGGGCCACGGCCCTGTGTCCCCGAGGCCAAGGCCCTGTGTCCCTGCTCTCCCCGAGGCCACGGCCCTGTGTCCCTGCTCTCCCCGAGGCCACGGCCCTGTGTCCCTGCTCTCCCCGAGGCCAAGGCCCCGCTCTCCCCGGGGCCACGGCCCTGTGTCCCCGCTCTCCCCGGGGCCACGGCCCTGTGTCCCCGCTCTCCCCGGGGCCACGGCCCTGTGTCCCCGCTCTCCCCGGGGCCACGGCCCTGTGTCCCTGCTCTCCCCGAGGCCAAGGCCCTGCTCTCCCCGGGGCCACGGCCCTGTGTCCCCGCTCTCCCCGGGGCCACGGCCCTGTGTCCCCGCTCTCCCCGAGGCCACGGCCCTGTGTCCCAGCTCTCCCCGAGGCCACGGCCCTGTGTCCCCGCTCTCCCCGAGGCCACAGCCCTGTGTCCCCACTCTCCCCGGGGCCAAGTCAAGGCTTCGGGTTCCTGTCCTGTCCTTGTCCCTGCCTATTCCTGCAGCCAAGCTTCGAAGAACCCAAGCCTCGCCTAGTCCTGCAGCCACGTCACGTCCTCGCCTAGTTCCGGGGTCCGAGCCCGAGTCAAGAGCCAGGTTCTGGGTCCTTGTCCAGTTTCTGGCTCGGAGTCCAAGCCCAGGCTCCTAGTTCCCAGTCCCTTGTCCTGGTCCCGCTTTCCTAGCCGAAGTCCCAGCCCAAGTCTGTGTTCCTGTCCCAGCTCCTAGTCCACGTCATGTCCCGTCCCTAAGCCTAGCCCCGTCCAGTTCCTAGTACTTCAGTGTCTGTGTCTAGTATTTGGATCCGTTCCCAGCACCCACCTTATGACATGTAGCCTCCAACCTGATGGCATGAACATTGAATTCCCTAAATTCCTGTCATTTTTCCCCCTCCTCCTTCTGTCTCTTATCATCCCCCGTTCTGGCTCCTCTCTTGCCCCTCTTCTCCTCACTAGGGATGGGCAATAAATGCTGGCTTAGCTGGCGACGCCCACATCCCATTAAAATGGATTTTAAAAGTCTGCCAATCGCTTCCCTCTGGTATCCCAGCTCCGCGGGCCACTCTCCAATCGGATTCCTTTTTCTTCAGCCCTTTACCTCTCCCACCTATCACCTCCCAGCTCCTTACTTCGTCCCCGTTTCACCCGCTCATCCACCTCCCCCCCCCCGCCTGCCAGTCCGTACTCCCTCCCCTCTCCCCAGATGCTACCTCACCCTTCCTTTCCAGTCCCGTTGAAGGGTCTCAGCCCGAAACGTCGACTGGTTGCTCCCCTCCTCGGAGGCTGCCTGAGTTACTGAGCTCCTCCAGAATCCCCTGTGAGTTGCTCTACTGTGGACCTCTTGGCTTTGAGGTGTCCGATGGCGCCAACACAGGAGCCGCAGACTCTCTCACGGTTGGGACAGGAGGTACCTGGGGGTGGGGGAGGGGGGTTGTGGCCTTGTGCTCCTGCCGGACTCAAATCTTCTCAATATTATCCCAAGTGCACCCTCTACATTTTGAACGGCCGTGAGGGAGATTCCCGCTAGCCATCGGACGTGCGGCGTTCCGTCAAGGAGGCACCGTGAATCTTCTCCTCCATTTGCCCGGCGTCCTCTCCTCGTAACGGAGCCGGGAACGATCGGGAATCCTCTGCCGGGCTTTTAAATGACCTTAGGCCTGCCCGCTGGAGCTGGCCGAGCGCCGTCGTAAAGTAAACCACTGCGGACGCGCGGAGGGTCGGCACCGGGGCGCGTGGTGAAACTTGTGGGCTGCCCCCTCCACCCTCTCCACCAGGACATCCCTAGGGTGGGGTAGTTATTAACGCTGTTGGTGCCCGTCGCTACTGCTCGGGGCTCCGGAGTTCAGAATTCAGTTCCGGTACTGCCTGTGAGAAGTTTGTACGTTCTCCCCGTGACCGTGGGGGTTTCCTCCAAGTGGTCTGGTTTCCTTAATAGGTTAATCAGTCATCGTAAATGGTCCTGTGGTTAGGCTAGGGTTAACGAGGTGGCACAGCTCGTTGGGCTGGGTGTTGTATCTATTAATAAATTAATTTTTAATGGTTTTTATAAGAAATCTGTTGAATTAACGCAAGGCTAGAATTGTAGTTTCTCTTTTACAGACACCGTTTGTACTTTTATCAAACTTTGTATTTTTAACCATTTTTCACACCAAGTGGTGTTTTGTCCCGGCTTGCAGGCAGAAGCGAGGCAGAGTGGTCACATCAACACACACAGAGCTGGGGGGAGCCCAACAGGCCAGGCAAAAAAGTGCAGTCGACATCTCGAGCCGAGACCAGCCTTTTTGTCGGTGTTGCTTGGATTTGCAGCATCTGCAGACTTTCTCTTGGTGATAAAGGTCACAGATTTCTTGGCGTTCACCTGGCGGAGAATCTCACCTGCTCCCTCAACACCAGCTCCACAGCAAAGAAAGCCCAGCAGCGTCTCTACTTCCTGCGAAGGCTGAGGAAAGTCCATCTCCCACCCCCCATCCTCATCACATTCTACAGGGGTTGTATTGAGAGCATCTCGAGCAGCTGCATCGCTGCCTGGTTCAGAAATTGCACCGTCTCGGATCGCAAGACCCTGCAGCGGTTAGTGAGGTCAGCTGAGAAGATCGTCGGGGTCTCTCTTCCCGCCATCATGGACATTTACACTACACGCTGCATCCGCAAAGCAAACAGCATTATGAAGGATCCCACGCACCCCTCATACAATCTCTTCTCCCTCCTGCCGTCTGGGAAAAGGCACCAAAGCATTTGGGCTCTCATGACCAGACTATGTAACAGTTTCTTCCCCCAAACTATCATAAAAACATAGAAAACAGGTGCAGGAGTAGGCCATTTGGCCCTTCGAGCCTGTACCGCCATTCAGTATGATCATGGCTGATCATCCAACTCAGAACCCTGTACCTGCTTTCTCTCCATACCCCCGATCCCTTTAGCCACAAGGGCCATATCTAACTTCCTCTTAAATATAGCCAATGAACCGGCCTCAACTGTTTCCTGTGGCAGAAAATTCCACAGATTCACCACTCTCTGTGTGAAGAAGTTTTTCCTCATCTCGGTCCTAAAAGGCTTCCCCTTTATCCTTAAACTGTGACCCCTCGTTCTGGACTTCTGCATCTTCCTGCATCTAGCCTGTCCAATCCCTTCAGAATTTTATACGTTCCAATAAGATCCCCCCTCAATCTTCTAAATTCCAGTGAGTATAAGCCTAGTCGATCCAGTCTTTCTTCATATGAAAGTCCTGCCATCCCAGGAATCAATCTGGTGAACCTTCTCTGTACTCCCTCTATGGCAAGAATGTCTTTCCTCAGATTAGGGGACCAGAACTGCACACAATACTCTAGGTGCGGTCTCACCAAGGCCTTGTACAACTGCAGTAGAACCTCCCTGCTCCTGTACTCAAATCCTTTTGCTATGAATGCCAACATACCATTTGCCTTTTTCACCGCCTGCTGTACCTGCATGCCCACCTTCAATGATTGGTGTACAATGACACCCAGGTCTCGTTGCATCTCCCCTTTTCCTAATCGGCCACTGTTCAGATAATAATCTGTTTTCCTGTTCTTGCAACCAAAGTGGATAACCTCACATTTATCCACATTAAATTGCATCTGCCATGAATTTGCCCACTCACCTAATCTATCCAAGTCACCCTGCATCCTCTTAGCATCCTCCTCACAGCTAACACCACTGCCCAGCTTTGTGTCATCCGCAAACTTGGAGATGCTGCATTTAATTCCCTCATCTAAATCATTAATATATATTTTAAACAACTGGGGTCCCAGCACTGAGCCTTGCGGTACCCCTTTAGTCACTGCCTGCCATTCTGAAAAGGTCCGGTTTACTCCCACTCTTTGCTTCCTGTCTGCCAACCAATTCTCTATCCACATCAATACCATACCCCCAATACCATGTGCTTTAAGTCTGTACACTAATCTCCTGTGTGGGACCTTGTCAAAAGCCTTTTGAAAATCTAAATATACCACATCCACTGGCTCTCCCCTATCCACTCTACTAGTTACATCTTCAAAAAATTCTATAAGATTCGTCAGACATGATTTTCCTTTCACAAATCCATACTGACTTTGTCCAATGATTTCACCTCGTTCCAAATGTGCTGTTATCACATCTTTGATAACCGACTCTAGCATTTTCCCCACCACCAATGTCAGACTAACCGGTCTATAATTCCCCGGTTTCTCTCTCCCTCCTTTTTTAAAAAGTGGGGTTACATTAGCCACCCTCCAATCCTCAGGAACTAATCCAGAATCTAAGGAGTTTTGAAAAATTATCACTAATGCATCCACTATTTCTTGGGCTACTTCATTAAGCACTCTGGGATGCAGACCATCTGGCCCTGGGGATTTATCTGCCTTTAATCCCTTCAATTTACCTAACACCACTTCCCTACTAACATGTATTTCCCTCAGTTCCTCCATCTCACTAGACCCCCGGTCCCTTACTATTTCCGGAAGATTATTTATGTCCTCCTTAGTGAAGACAGACCAAAGTAGTTATTCAATTGGTTTGCCATGTCTTTGTTCCCTATGATCAATTCACCTGTTTCTGACTGTAAAGGACCTACATTTGTCTTGACCAATCTTTTTCTTTTCACGTTATCTATAAAAGCTTTTACAGTCAGTTTTTATGTTCCCTGACAGCTTTCTCTCATAATCTTTTTTCCCTTTCCTAATTAAGCCCTTTGTCCCCCTCTGCTGGTCTCTGAATTTCTCCCAGTCCTCAGGTGTGCCGCTTTTTTTTTGCTAATTTATATGTTTCTTCTTTGGACTTAATACTATCCCTAATTTCCCTTGTCAGCCACGGGTGCACTACCTTCCCTGGTTTATTCTTTTGCCAAACTGGGATGAACAATTGTTGTAGTTCTTCCATGCGATCTTTAAATGCTTGCCATTGCATATCCACCGTCAACCCTTTAAGTGTCATTTGCCAGTCTATCTTAGCTAATTCACGTCTCATACCTTCGAAGTTACCCTTCTTTAAGTTCAGAACCTTTGTTTCTGAGTTAACTATGTCACTCTCCATCTTAATGAAGAATTCCACCATATTATGGTCACTCTTACCCAAGGGGCCTCGCACGACAAGATTGCTAACTAGTCCTTCCTCATTGCTCAATACCCAATCTAGAATGGCCTGCTCTCTAGTTGGTTCCTCGACATGTTGGTTCAGAAAACCATCCCGCATACATTCCAAGAAATCCTCTTCCTCAGCACCCTTACCAATTTGGTTCACCCAATCTATATGTAGATTGAAGTCACCCATTATAACTACTGTTCGTTTATTGCACGCATTTCTAATTTCCTGTTTAATGCCATCCCCAACCTCACTATTATTGTTAGGTGGCCTGTACACAACTCCCACCAGCGTTTTCTGCCCCTTAGTGTTATGCAGCTCTACCCATATCGATTCCACATCCTCCAGGCTAATGATCTTCCTTTCTATTGCGTTAATCTCCTCTCTAACCAGCAATGCTACCCCACTTCCTTTTCTTTCCTGTCTATCCCTCCTGAATATTGAATATCCCTGGATGTTGAGCTCCCATCCTTGGTCACCCTAGAGCCATGTCTCTGTGATCCCAACTATATCATATTCATTAATAACTATCTGCACATTCAATTCATCCACCTTGTTACGAATGCTCCTCGCATCACACACACACACACACACACACACACACACACACACACACACACACACACACACACACACACACACACACACACACACACACACACACACACACACACACACACACACACACACCTGAACACCACTCCACTGCCTGTGTAATTTCTGCACATTACTTCGTCAATTCCTGCCAAAACATTGTTCACATTTACATTTAAATCATTTATTATTATATTGTAATTTGCCCTTAACTGTGTCTATTGTCTTGTTTATTAATTATTGTACTGTCTTGCACTGTTTTGTGCAATTTATGTAGTCCCGTGTAGGTCTGAAGTCTAATGTAGTTTTGTGTCGTTTCAGGTAGTCTAGTGTAGTTTTGTGTTGTTTCAAGCAGTCTAGTTAAGTTTTCTGTCATTTCAGGTAGACTAGTGTAGTTTTCTGTCGTTTCTTGTAATCTAATGTAGTTTTGTGTCGATTCAGGTAGTCTAGTGTAGTTCTGTGTCATTTCTCGTAGTCGTGTAGTTTTCTGTCGTTTTAGGTAGCCTTGTGTAGTTTTGTGTCATTTCACGTAGTCTAGTGTAGTTTTGTGTCGTTTCAGGTAGTCTAGTGTAGTTTTGTGTCGTTTCAGGTAGTCTAATATAGTTTTGTGTAGTTTCAGGTAGTCTAGTCTAGTTTTGTGTTGTTTCACGTAGTCTAGTGTAGTTTTGTGTCGTTTCAGGTAGTCTAGTGTAGATTGTGTCGTTTCAGGTAGTCTAGTGTAGTTTTGTGTCGATTCACGTAGTCTAGTGTAGTTTTGTGTCGTTTAACATATTCCAGTGTAGTTTTGTGACGTTTCACGTATTCTAGTGTAGTTTTGTGTCGATTCACGTAGTCTAGTGTAGTTTTGTGTCGATTAACATATTCCAGTGTAGTTTTGTGTCGTTTCACGTATTCTAGTGCAGTTTTGTGTTGTTTCACCTGGTCTAGTGTAGTTTTGTGTCATTTCAGGTAGTCTAATATAGTTTTGTGTCGTTTCAGGTAGTCTAGTGTAGTTCTGTGTCGTTTCTCGTAGTCGTGTAGTTTTCTGTCGTTTTAGGTAGCCTTGTGTAGTTTTGTGTCGTTTCACGTAGTCTAGTGTAGTTTTGTGTAGTTTCAGGTAGTCTAGTGTATTTCTGTGTCGTTTCACGTAGTCTAGTGTAGTTTTGTGACGTTTCACGTATTCTAGTGCAGTTTTGTGTTGTTTCACGTAGTCTAGTGTAGTTTTGTGTCGTTTAACATATTCCAGTGTAGTTTTGTGTCGTTTCACGTATTCTAGTGCAGTTTTGTGTTGTTTCACCTGGTCTAGTGTAGTTTTGTGTCGTTTCAGGTAGTCTAATATAGTTTTGTGTCGTTTCAGGTAGTCTAGTGTAGTTTTGTGTCGTTTCACGTAGTCTAGTGTAGTTTTGTGTAGTTTCAGGTAGTCTAGTGTATTTCTGTGTCGTTTCACGTAGTCTAGTGTAGTTTTGTGTCATTTCAGGTAGTCTAGTGTAGTTTTGTGTCGTTTCACGTAGTCTAGTGTAGTTTTGTGTCGTTTCAGGTAGTCTAGTGTAGTTTTGTGTTGTTTCACGTAGTCTAGTGTAGTTTTGTGTCATTTCAGGTAGTCTGGTGTAGTTTTGTGTCGTTTCGGGTAGTCTAGTGTAGTTTTGTGTCATTTCGGGTAGTCTAGTGTAGTTTTGTGTCGTTTCGGGTAGTCTAGTGTAGTTTTGTGTCGTTTCGGGTAGTCTAGTGTAGTTTTGTGTCGTTTCGGGTAGTCTAGTGTAGTTTTGTGTTGTTTCGGGTAGTCTAGTGTAGTTTTGTGTCATTTCAGGTAGTCTGGTGTAATTTTGTGTCGTTTCAGGTAGTCTAGTGTAGTTTTGTGTTTCATGTATCACCATGGTCCTGGCGGAGCATCGTTTCATTTTTACTGTGTTCTGTACCAACAGGTATGGCTGAAATGACAATAAGAGCAACTTCACTTGATAATGGTTTGTCACCTTTTCATTTTTCATTGGCCAAATCTCGGCCGTGATTGTGCAGCCTTAATTGGATTCTCTTATCTGAGGAAGGTGCCTTATCTGATCTATAAACACGATAGATTTTCCAAAGGCGGCATTTCCTTTGCCCCCTGTCTGTTCCTCAGGTCTTATGTTCTGCATCTGTTCCTTTGCCTGAACTTTAAAAATACACTATCATGAAGAAACAAAAGTTTCACTCATCCTTAATGAGGCCAGCTCACATTATAATTAGTTTCTTTTTAGACGTGGTATCCTGCCAATTACTCAGTCGCAGTTCCATTTGTGGCGATGATGAGATAACTGGCAGGGGATTAGTCACTGCAAATTATTGAGTTGATGCCATGTCTGGTGGTTTCAAGTTCCTGCGTGTCAAGATCTCTGAGGACCTAACCTGGTCCCGACATATCGATGTAGTTATAAGAAGGGAAGACAGTGACTAAACCTATCAGGAGGTTAAGTGAGTCATAATAGAGTGCAGCACAGAAACAGACCCATCATAGGCTGCAGAGGAGATTTAGATAGATAGATAGATAGATAGATACTTTATTCATCCCCATGGGGAAATTCAACTTTTTTTCCAATGTCCCATACACTTGTTGTAGCAAAACTAATTACATACAATACTTAACTCAGTAAAAAATATGATATGCATCTAAATCACTATCTCAAAAAGCATTAATAATAGCTTTTAAAAAGTTCTTAAGTCCTGGCGGTTGAATTGTAAAGCCTAATGGCATTGGGGAGTATTGACCTCTTCATCCTGTCTGAGGAGCATTGCATCGATAGTAACCTGTCGCTGAAACTGCTTCTCTGTCTCTGGATGGTGCTATGTAGAGGATGTTCAGAGTTTTCCATAATTGACCGTAGCCTACTCAGCGCCCTTCGCTCAGCTACCGATGTTAAACTCTCCAGTACTTTGCCCACGACAGAGCCCGCCTTCCTTACCAGCTGCATGCCTTATGAGAATAGGTTGAGTGAACTCGGCCTTTTCTCCTTGGAGCGACGGAGGATGAGAGGTGACCTGATAGAGGTGTACGAGATGATGAGAGGCATTAGTCATGTGGATAGTCAGAGGCTTTTCCCCAGGGCTGAAATGGGTAGCACCAGAGGGCACACTTTGAAGATGCTTGGAAGCGGGTACAGAGGGGATGTCAGGGGTAATTGTTTTTACGCAGAGAGTGGTGAGTGTGTGGAATGGGCTGCCGGCGACGGTGGTGGAGGCGGATACGATAGGGACTTCTAAGAGACTCCTGGATGGGTACATGGAGCTTAGAAAAATAGAGGGCTATGGGGAACCCTGGGTAATTTCTAAGGCAGGGACAGGTTCGGCACAGCGTTGTGGGCCGAAGGGCCTGTATTGTGCTGTAGGTCTTCTGTGTTTCATACTCTGTAAAGGTTGGGAACCCTCTGCTCTGGAGACTGTTGTGTGTGAAAATCCCAGGAGATCAGAATCTTACCCTCCCATCGCGTTACCTCTCGTCCAGAGGGAAATGCTCTAGCTCGTCAACCTGTCCTCATAAGACATGCCCTCCAACCCAGGCGAATCTCCCGCGCACCCTCTCTAAAGCGTCCGCGTCCGTCCTATAACGAGGTGACCGGAGCTGAACGCGGCACTCCCAGTGCGGTCTAACCAGGGTTTTATAGAGTTGCGAACATCAGTCGCATCTTGTGAAGGAAGGAGAGCGGGCCAAGGTGGTCGTACAGGGTCCTTCACCTCTGAATGCATATTTCTCATTAACAGGCGGCTGAATTATCCCAGGATTCTGACTGTTGTGCCAAGTTCTCCCTGTCGTGCAGCTCTCCCTGTGCTTAGGTTCAGGGTGGAGTCTCAGGCACTGCTCCCCCCTCAGTCTCCAGGATGTCGTGTGGTGGGCTCTTGCTGCTGACGCTGGAGACTGAGGGGGGAGCAGTGCCTCCAATCGCCTTTATACAGGGGTCTGTGGGAGGGGCCACAGGAGCAGTCCAGACAGGTATATGTAGTTCACCACAGTGTCATCCCAGGCTTCAAAGTTCAAAGTAAATTCATTATCAAAGCTGGAGAGATTGCGGAGGCATTAACCATGATCTTTCCAGCATCGATTTGACTGTACCGGATGACTGGAAAATCGCAAATGTTACTCCGCTATTTATGAAGGGTAGGAGGCAGCAGAAAGGAAACTACAGACCTGTTAGCCTGACATCGGTGGTTGGGAAGTTGTTGGAATCGATTGTTAGGGATGAGATTACGGAGTACCTGGAGGCACATGACAAGATAGGCCAAAGCCAGCATGGTTTCCTGAAAGGACAATCCCGCCTGACTAACCTACTGCAAATTTTTTTGAAGAAATTTTAAGCAGGGTAGACAAAGGAGATGCAGTAGACGTGGTGTGCTTGGATTTTCAGAAGAACTTTGACAAGGTGCCGCACACGAGGCTGCTTAGCAAGATAAGAGCCCGTGGAATTACAGGGGAGTTACTAGCATGGTGGAGCATTGGCTGATCGTCAGAAAACAGAGAGTGGGAATAAAGGGATCCTATTCTGGCTGGCTGCCGGTTACCAGTGGCATTTCACAGGGGTCGGTGTTGGGACCGCTGCTTTTTACGATGTATGTCAATGATTTGGACTATGGTATTAAGGGACTTATGGCTAAATTTGCCGATGATACAAAGATAGGTGGAGGAGTGGGTAGTGTTGAGGAAACAGAGAGCCTGCAGAGAGGCTTAGATAGTTTAGGGGAATGGGCAAAGAAGTGGCAAATGAAATACAATGTTGGAAAGTGTACGGTCATGCACTTTGGTGGAAGAAATAAACGGGCAGACTATAATTTAGATGGGGAGAGAATTCAAAATGCAGAGATGCAAAGGGACTTTGGAGTTTTTGTGCAAGATACCCTCTAGACTGAGTTGGTGGTGAAGAAGGTGAATGCAATGTTGACATTCATTTCTAGAGGTATAGAATATAAGAGCAGGGATGTGATGTTGAGGCTCTATAAGGCACTCGTGAGACCATACTTGGAGTATTGTGTGCAATTTTGGGCTCCTTATTTTAAAAAGGATATACTGACATTGGAGAGGGTTCAGAGAAGATTCATGAGAATGATTCCAGGAATGAAAGGGTTACTGTATGAGGAACGTCTGGAAGCTCTTGGGCAGTATTCCCTGGAGTTCAGGAGAATGAGGGGAGGATCTCATAGAAACATTCTGAATGTTAAAAGGCCTGAACAGATGAGATATGACAAAGTTATTTCCCATGGTAGGGGCATCTAGGACACGAGGGCATGACTTCAGGATTGAAGGATGTCCTTTTAGAACCAAGATGCGGAGAAATTACTTTAGTCAGACAGTGGTAAATTTGTGAAATTTGTTACCACGAGTGGCTGTGGGGGCCAAGTCACTGGGTGCATTGAAGGCAGAGATAGATAGGTTCTTGATTAGCCAGGGCATCAAAGGGTATGGGGAGAAGGCAGGGGAGTGGGGATGGCTGGACGAATTGGATCAGCCCATGATTGAATGGCGGAGCAGACTCGATGGGCTGAATGGCCTACTTCTGCTCCTATATCTTATGGTCTTATATCACCATATGCAACCCTGAGATTCATTTTCTTGCAGGCATACTCGATACATCTACAGAACAGTAACCACAACAGAATCAATGGAAGAACGCACCAACTTGGGTGATCAACCAGTGTGCAGAAGGCAAGAAACCGTGCAAATACGAAAAAAAATTAATAATAATAAATAAATAAGCAATAAATATCAAGAACACTTGCTTGAAAGTAAGTCCATAGGTTGTGGGAACATTTCAATGGGGCAAGTGAAGTTTCCCCTCTGCTTCAGGAGCCTGATGGTTGAGGGGGTAATAACTGTTCCTGAACCTGGTGGTGTGAGTCCTGAGGCTCCTGTACCTCCTTCCTGATGGTCGAGGGGTAGTAACTGTTCCTGAACCTGGTGGTGCGAGTCCTGAGGCTCCTGTACCTTCTACCTGATGGTTGAGGGGTGGTAACTGTTCCTGAACCTGGTGGTGTGAGTCCTGAGGCTCCTGTACCTCCTTCCTGATGGTCGAGGGGTAGTAACTGTTCCTGAACCTGGTGGTGCGAGTCCTGAGGCTCTTGTACCTTCTACCTGATGGTTGAGGGGTAATAACTGTTCCTGAACCTGGTGATGCGAGTCCTGAGGCTCCTGTACCTTCTACCTGATGGTTGAGGGGTAGTAACCGTTCCTGAACCTGGTGGTGCGAGTCCTGAGGCTCCTGTACCTTCTACCTGATGGTTGAGGGGTAGTAACCGTTCCTGAACCTGGTGGTGCGAGTCCTGAGGCTCCTGTACCTTCTACCTGATGGTTGAGGGGTAGTAACTGTTCCTGAACCTGGTGGTGCGAGTCCTGAGGCTCCTGTACCTTCTACCTGATGGTTGAGAGGTGGTAACTGTTCCTGAACCTGGTGGTGCGAGTCCTGAGGCTCTTGTACCTTCTACCTGATTGTTGAGGGGTAGTAACTGTTCCTGAACCTGGTGGTGCGAGTCCTGAGGCTCCTGTACCTTCTACCTGATGGTTGAGGGGTAATAACTGTTCCTGAACCTGGTGGTGTGGGACCTGAGGCTCCTGTACCTTCTACCTGATGGTTGGGGGGTAATAACTGTTCCTGAACCTGGTGGTGCGAGTCCTGAGGCTCCTGTACCTTCTACCTGATGGTTGAGGGGTGATAACTGTTCCTGAACCTGGTGGTGCGAGTCCTGAGGCTCCTGTACCTTCTACCTGATGGTTGAGGGGTGATAACTGTTCCTGAACCTGGTGGTGCGAGTCCTGAGGCTCCTGTACCTTCTACCTGATGGTTGAGGGGTGATAACTGTTCCTGAACCTGGTGGTGCGAGTCCTGAGGCTCCTGTACCTTCTACCTGATGGTTGAGGGGTAGTAACTGTTCCTGAACCTGGTGGTGCGAGTCCTGAGGCTCCTGTACCTTCTACCTGATGGTTGAGGGGTGATAACTGTTCCTGAACCTGGTGGTGCGAGTCCTGAGGCTCCTGTACCTTCTACCTGATGGTTGAGGGGTAGTAACTGTTCCTGAACCTGGTGGTGCGAGTCCTGAGGCTCCTGTACCTTCTACCTGATGGTTGAGGGGTGGTAACTGTTCCTGAACCTGGTGGTGCGAGTCCTGAGGCTCCTGTACCTTCTACCTGATGGTTGAGGGGTGGTAACTGTTCCTGAACCTGGTGGTGCGAGTCCTGAGGCTCCTGTACCTTCTACCTGATGGTTGAGGGGTGGTAACTGTTCCTGAACCTGGTGGTGCGAGTCCTGAGGCTCCTGTACCTTCTACCTGATGGTTGAGGGGTGGTAACTGTTCCTGAACCTGGTGGTGCGAGTCCTGAGGCTCCTGTACCTTCTACCTGATGGTTGAGGGGTGGTAACTGTTCCTGAACCTGGTGGTGCGAGTCCTGAGGCTCCTGTACCTTCTACCTGATGGTTGAGGGGTAGTAACTGTTCCTGAACCTGGTGGTGCGAGTCCTGAGGCTCCTGTACCTTCTACCTGATGGTTGAGGGGTGATAACTGTTCCTGAACCTGGTGGTGCGAGTCCTGAGGCTCTTGTACCTTCTACCTGATGGTTGAGGGGTGGTAACTGTTCCTGAACCTGGTGGTGTGAGTCCTGAGGCTCCTGTACCTTCTACCTGATGGTTGAGGGGTAGTAACTGTTCCTGAACCTGGTGGTGCGAGTCCTGAGGCTGGATGTGGGGATCTCTGATGACGGATGCTGCTTTCCTACGACAGCGTTTCATGCAGATGCGCTCTAAGGTGGGGAGGTCTTTACCCGAGACAGACTGGGCCATTTCCAGTACTTGGCAGGACTGAAGAAGGGAAGTCACAGAGTGAGACAGCATTCCAGGGAGCTGCAAATCTCAAGCCAAACTCGGACAGAACTTGCGACTCTCCAAAAAACAAAACAAACGTCTGCAGCTCTGATTAAAGAAACGCTAGGAGCCAACTTTTGCAGTTTAGGAATTTGACTTTCGCTCTTTGCTGTTGCTGGGATTGAAGCTCCTTCCAGCCAGGCCTCGCAGCTGGATTTCGCATGAGCCGCACTCGACGCCGGAGACGAGAAACACGGCTCCTCGCCTAACTTTCTACCGACGGGAGGCGGTGAGAAATCCCGAGATACAAGCGTTACGTCGGCCGTCCCACTTCACCTCGGGACAAGGATCTCTCCGCTCCAGCCTCCTGCCTCATCCCAAACTATCAGCTATTCCCTAATCCCTCTCACCCTCTATTCCCCTTCTTCCCACCTGGGAAGGGGGTGGTGGAGGTGAGGGCCACAGAATGGGATCAAGGCAAAATTAGTCGGGCCCAGCTCCCGTGGTCTCCCGCACGTCTTCAAGGAGCGGTGCCTCAGAGAGGCACCGTCCGTAATCACCGACCCCCACCACCCCAGGACGTGCCCTGTTCTCATCCGGAAGGAGGTACAGAAGCCTGAAGGCACACTCTCATTTTCAATCCTTTTTTTAATTGATTTTTTTTATTGTTATATGGATAGAGGAGAAAGTTAGATCAAATACGTTAACACAATAAACGTACAAAGAAAAGGATATACATTGTCAAAATCACGTATTATATAATATTAGGCTAGTGTATATAAACGGAGAACCATATATAAACTCCTCTTGACAATTCGTACAAAAGAAAAGACTGCAAATTGTCTATTTATAAGAAGAAGAAAAAAAACCCCAGTAAACTGACCTAAAACAAAAGAAAAACGGGACTGGGCGGTCCGTTCGAGGATAAGATTATGAAAAGAAAAACAGAAAACATCCTTCTGGTGAAATCTGAAACTTCACGGAGAGAGAAAATAAAGAAAAAAAAATTAGCTGAAAAAAGAAGAAATTAGATCATAAGAAAACACTGAATGAAGGCACACTCTCAACGATTCAGGGACTGCTTCTTCCCCTCTGCCATCAGGGAGGAGGTACAGGAGCCTGAAGACACACTCTCAACGATTCAGGGACAGCTTCTTCCCCTCTGCCATCAGGGAGGAGGTACAGGAGCCTGAAGGCACACACTCAACGATTCAGGAACAGCTTCTTCCCCTCTGCCGTCAGGGAGGAGGTACAGGAGCCTGAAGGCACACACTCAACGATTCAGGAACAGCTTCTTCCCCTCTGCCATCAGGGAGGAGGTACAGGAGCCTGAAGGCACACACTCAGCGATTCAGGAACAGCTTCTTCCCCTCTGCCATCAGGGAGGAGGTACAGGAGCCTGAAGGCACACACTCAGCGATTCAGGAACAGCTTCTTCCCCTCTGCCATCAGGGAGGAGGTACAGGAGCCTGAAGGCACACACTCAACGATTCAGGAACAGCTTCTTCCCCACTGCCATCAGGGAGGAGGTACAGGAGCCTGAAGACACACACTCAATGATTCAGGAACAGCTTCTTCCCCTCCGCCATCAGGGAGGAGGTACAGGAGCCTGAAGACACACACTCAACGATTCAGGAACAGCTTCTTCCCCTCTGCCATCAGGGAGGAGGTACAGGAGCCTGAAGACACACACTCAACGATTCAGGAACAGCTTCTTCCCCTCTGCCATCAGGGAGGAGGTACAGGAGCCTGAAGGCACACACTCAGCGATTCAGGAACAGCTTCTTCCCCTCTGCCATCAGGGAGGAGGTACAGGAGCCTGAAGGCACACACTCAACGATTCAGGAACAGCTTCTTCCCCACTGCCATCAGGGAGGAGGTACAGGAGCCTGAAGACACACACTCAATGATTCAGGAACAGCTTCTTCCCCTCCGCCATCAGGGAGGAGGTACAGGAGCCTGAAGACACACACTCAACGATTCAGGAACAGCTTCTTCCCCTCTGCCATCAGGGAGGAGGTACAGGAGCCTGAAGACACACACTCAACGATTCAGGAACAGCTTCTTCCCCTCTGCCATCAGGGAGGAGGTACAGGAGCCTGAAGACACACACTCAACGATTCAGGAACAGCTTCTTCCCCTCTGCCATCAGGGAGGAGG
Organism: Hemitrygon akajei; assembly: GCF_048418815.1. Taxonomy (NCBI): domain Eukaryota; kingdom Metazoa; phylum Chordata; class Chondrichthyes; order Myliobatiformes; family Dasyatidae; genus Hemitrygon; species Hemitrygon akajei. Next base: position 1,997,181 of record NC_133151.1, on the reverse strand, counting down.
TACAGGAGCCTGAAGACACACACTCAGCGATTCAGGAACAGCTTCTTCCCCTCTGCCATCAGGGAGGAGGTACAGGAGCCTGAAGACACACACTCAACGATTCAGGAACAGCTTCTTCCCCTCTGCCATCAGGAAGGAGGTACAGGAGCCTGAAGACACACACTAACGATTCAGGAACAGCTTCTTCCCCTCTGCCATCAGGGAGGAGGTACAGGAGCCTGAAGACACACACTCAGCGATTCAGGAACAGCTTCTTCCCCTCTGCCATCAGCGAGGAGGTACAGGAGCCTGAAGACACACACTCAACGATTCAGGAACAGCTTCTTCCCCTCTGCCATCAGGGAGGAGGTACAGGAGCCTGAAGACACACACTAACGATTCAGGAACAGCTTCTTCCCCTCTGCCATCAGGAAGGAGGTACAGGAGCCTGAAGACACACACTCAACGATTCAGGAACAGCTTCTTCCCCTCTGCCATCTGATTTCTGAATGGACATTGAGCCCATGAACACAGCCTCACTACTTTTTTCATTTCTGTTTTTGGCTCTACTTATTTAACCGTTTAATATATGTGCTTACTGTAATTCAGTATTTTTTTCTGTATTTATCGTGTATCGCACTGTACTGCTGGCCGCGAAGTTAACAGATTTGGCGCACTTGACCACTGGGGGAGGTATTGGCTCCGTGCAGGCTTTTTAGCTAAGTACGTCTGTCGAATATTCAGTTTTGTAGTGTAACTCGGGGAACGTGAGCATGTCGTCAAGTTTTTACTGTTGATAAGTGAATAATTAATATACCCATTTGCAGGAAGTGCTTCCTGTCCTCTTTGTTAGATCTGCAAACCTGACTCGGCGTACAAGCTCTTCTGCAACCTCTCGAAAGCGCCTTTACGTTTCTCCGACCCAGGGGCATCCAGAACTGGTTACATCGCCCGAGCTGGGGCCAAGCCGGTGTGGTATAAGCTTTCATTACGACTTCCTTGCTGTCCTGCTGATCGAAATCCTGGATCCTGCACTCTGTCAGTCCCCACTGCGCATGAACTGAACAAGCAGGCCTCAAAATCTTGCCCTCCCTTTTTTCAGAAATGTGACCTTTTTTTTTTAATTGATTTTTTAATGCATTTTCTACAACACTACAAATTTTTAAAAAAACCAAAAACAAAGTAGAAAATTAGTACAGTGCAAGATAAACGTACGATAGTAATATAATGCAAAATAAGGTAATTGAGAAAGCACCAAAGTTGAAGTCATGTAAAGTTAGTGTCCACCCACAAGCCCCACAACAAAAAAAAACTCCAGACCAACCAAAACAAAATGTAGAAAATATAAATCAGAACATTCAAACCCCCCCCAAAACTGTAAATACACTTGAAAACAGAAGATAATAATGCCTACTACCAAAAAAAAACGAGCTGAAAGCAAGGGACTGAAAAAAAAAACTTAATTAAGAGGAAAATTATGAAAGTACTCAATAAAAGGTCCCCAGACCTTACGAAACTTTATATCCGAATTAAGAATTGAATAATGGATTTTTTCAAAGTCTAAACAGGACGTGATATCGTTAAGCCATTGAGCGTGCGTGGGCAGGGCAACATCTCTCCATCTAAGGAGGATTAGACGTCTAGCCAGGAGAGAAGCAAAAGATAATATTCGACATTTAGTCGAACTCGAGTGTATATCTGTCTCACCCAAGAAACCAAACAGAGCAATTAAAGGGTTAGATTAATGACCTTTAGTTTATATTGATCATAGCAGAGGCCCTCAAAGTACCTGGGAGCAGTACACCGGTAAAGCATCTGTGACTTCCAAGTCAGAATCAGGTTTAATATCACTGGCACACGTCGTGAAACTTGTTGTCTTTGTGGCAGCAGTACCACACTATACACAATTATAGAAAATTCTGTGAATTACATCATATATAAAATAGTTAAATTAAGTAAGTAGTACAAAAATAGAAATAAAAAAAAGTGGTGAGGTGGTGCTCACGGGTTCAGTGTCCATTCAGACCTCAGACGGCAGAGGGGAAGAAGCTGTTCCTGAATCGTTGAGTGTGTGTCTTCAGGCTCCTGTACCTCCTCCCTGATGGCAGAGGGGAAGAAGCTGTTCCTGAATCGTTGAGTGTGTGTCTTCAGGCTCCTGTACCTCCTCCCTGATGTCAGAGGGGAAGAAGCTGTTCCTGAATCGTTGAGTGTGTGTCTTCAGGCTCCTGTACCTCCTCCCTGATGGCAGAGGGGAAGAAGCTGTTCCTGAATCGTTGAGTGTGTGCCTTCAGGCTCCTGTACCTCCTCCCTGATGGCAGAGGGGAAGAAGCTGTTCCTGAATCGTTGAGTGTGTGCCTTCAGGCTCCAGTACCTTCTCCCTGATGGCAGAGGGGAAGAAGCTGTTCCTGAATCGTTGAGTGTGTGCCTTCAGGCTCCTGTACCTCCTCCCTGATGGCAGAGGGGAAGAAGCTGTTCCTGAATCGCTGAGTGTGTGCCTTCAGACTCCTGTACCTCCTCCCTGATGGCAGAGGAGAAGAAGCTGTTCCTGAATCGTTGAGTGTGTGTCTTCAGGCTCCTGTACCTCCTCCCTGATGGCAGAGGGGAAGAAGCTGTTCCTGAATCGTTGAGTGTGTGCCTTCAGGCTCCTGTACCTCCTCCCTGATGGCAGAGGGGAAGAAGCTGTTCCTGAATCGCTGAGTGTGTGCCTTCAGGCTCCTGTACCTCCTCCCTGATGGCAGAGGGGAAGAAGCTGTTCCTGAATCGCTGAGTGTGTGCCTTCAGGCTCCTGTACCTCCTCCCTGATGGCAGAGGGGAAGAAGCTGTTCCTGAATCGTTGAGTGTGTGCCTTCAGGCTCCTGCACCTCCTCCCTGATGGCAGAGGGGAAGAAGCTGTTCCTGAATCGCTGAGTGTGTGCCTTCAGGCTCCTGTACCTCCTCCCTGATGGCAGAGGGGAAGAAGCTGTTCCTGAATCGTTGAGTGTGTGTCTTCAGGCTCCTGTACCTCCTCCCTGATGGCAGAGGGGAAGAAGCTGTTCCTGAATCGTTGAGTGTGTGTCTTCAGGCTCCAGTACCTCCTCCCTGATGGCAGAGGGGAAGAAGCTGTTCCTGAATCGTTGAGTGTGTGTCTTCAGGCTCCTGTACCTCCTCCCTGATGGCAGAGGGGAAGAAGCTGTTCCTGAATCGTTGAGTGTGTGTCTTCAGGCTCCTGTACCTCCTCCCTGATGGCAGAGGGGAAGAAGCTGTTCCTGAATCGTTGAGTGTGTGTCTTCAGGCTCCTGTACCTCCTCCCTGATGGCAGAGGGGAAGAAGCTGTTCCTGAATCGTTGAGTGTGTGTCTTCAGGCTCCTGTACCTCCTCCCTGATGGCAGAGGGGAAGAAGCTGTTCCTGAATCGTTGAGTGTGTGCCTTCAGGCTCCTGTACCTCCTCCCTGATGGCAGAGGGGAAGAAGCTGTTCCTGAATCGTTGAGTGTGTGCCTTCAGGCTCCAGTACCTTCTCCCTGATGGCAGAGGGGAAGAAGCTGTTCCTGAATCGTTGAGTGTGTGCCTTCAGGCTCCTGTACCTCCTCCCTGATGGCAGAGGGGAAGAAGCTGTTCCTGAATCGCTGAGTGTGTGCCTTCAGACTCCTGTACCTCCTCCCTGATGGCAGAGGAGAAGAAGCTGTTCCTGAATCGTTGAGTGTGTGTCTTCAGGCTCCTGTACCTCCTCCCTGATGGCAGAGGGGAAGAAGCTGTTCCTGAATCGTTGAGTGTGTGCCTTCAGGCTCCTGTACCTCCTCCCTGATGGCAGAGGGGAAGAAGCTGTTCCTGAATCGCTGAGTGTGTGCCTTCAGGCTCCTGTACCTCCTCCCTGATGGCAGAGGGGAAGAAGCTGTTCCTGAATCGCTGAGTGTGTGCCTTCAGGCTCCTGTACCTCCTCCCTGATGGCAGAGGGGAAGAAGCTGTTCCTGAATCGTTGAGTGTGTGCCTTCAGGCTCCTGCACCTCCTCCCTGATGGCAGAGGGGAAGAAGCTGTTCCTGAATCGCTGAGTGTGTGCCTTCAGGCTCCTGTACCTCCTCCCTGATGGCAGAGGGGAAGAAGCTGTTCCTGAATCGTTGAGTGTGTGTCTTCAGGCTCCTGTACCTCCTCCCTGATGGCAGAGGGGAAGAAGCTGTTCCTGAATCGTTGAGTGTGTGTCTTCAGGCTCCAGTACCTCCTCCCTGATGGCAGAGGGGAAGAAGCTGTTCCTGAATCGTTGAGTGTGTGTCTTCAGGCTCCTGTACCTCCTCCCTGATGGCAGAGGGGAAGAAGCTGTTCCTGAATCGTTGAGTGTGTGTCTTCAGGCTCCTGTACCTCCTCCCTGATGGCAGAGGGGAAGAAGCTGTTCCTGAATCGTTGAGTGTGTGTCTTCAGGCTCCTGTACCTCCTCCCTGATGGCAGAGGGGAAGAAGCTGTTCCTGAATCGTTGAGTGTGTGTCTTCAGGCTCCTGTACCTCCTCCCTGATGGCAGAGGGGAAGAAGCTGTTCCTGAATCGTTGAGTGTGTGCCTTCAGGCTCCTGTACCTCCTCCCTGATGGCAGAGGGGAAGAAGCTGTTCCTGAATCGTTGAGTGTGTGCCTTCAGGCTCCAGTACCTTCTCCCTGATGGCAGAGGGGAAGAAGCTGTTCCTGAATCGCTGAGTGTGTGTCTTCAGGCTCCTGTACCCCCTCCCTGATGGCAGAGGGGAAGAAGCTGTTCCTGAATCGCTGAGTGTGTGTCTTCAGGCTCCTGTACCTCCTCCCTGATGGCAGAGGGGAAGAAGCTGTTCCTGAATCGTTGAGTGTGTGTCTTCAGGCTCCTGTACCCCCTCCCTGATGGCAGAGGGGAAGAAGCTGTTCCTGAATCGCTGAGTGTGTGTCTTCAGGCTCCTGTACCCCCTCCCTGATGGCAGAGGGGAAGAAGCTGTTCCTGAATCGCTGAGTGTGTGTCTTCAGGCTCCTGTACCCCCTCCCTGATGGCAGAGGGGAAGAAGCTGTTCCTGAATCGCTGAGTGTGTGCCTTCAGGCTCCTGTACCTCCTCCCTGATGGCAGAGGGGAAGAAGCTGTTCCTGAATCGCTGAGTGTGTGTCTTCAGGCTCCTGTACCCCCTCCCTGATGGCAGAGGGGAAGAAGCTGTTCCTGAATCGCTGAGTGTGTGTCTTCAGGCTCCTGTACCTCCTCCCTGATGGCAGAGGGGAAGAAGCTGTTCCTGAATCGTTGAGTGTGGGCCTTCAGGCTCCTGTACCTCCTCCCTGATGGCGGCGGGGAAGAAGCTGTTCCTGAATCGCTGAGTGTGTGTCTTCAGGCTCCTGTACCTCCTCCCTGATTGCAGAGGGGAAGAAGCTGTTCCTGAATCGTTGAGTGTGGGCCTTCAGGCTCCTGTACCCCCTCCCTGATGGTAGCAATGAGAAGAGGGTGGTGGGGGTCCTTAATGATGGACGCCACCTGTTTTGAAGCACCGCTCCTTGAGAGTTTCCTGGATGCTACGGAGGCTGCTGCCCATGATGGAGCTTTACAACTCTCCGAAGCTTGCTTCGATCCTGTGCAGTAGTTCCCCACGCCCCCATACCAAGACAGTGATGCAGCCAGTCAGAATGCTCTCCGCGATACATCTGTAGAGATTTGCAAGTGTTTTGAGTGACACTCCAAATCTCCTCAAACTCCTATTGAAATACATCCGCTATCTTTCCTTCTTCGTAGCTGCATCGACAATTTGAGTCCAGATTAGATCCTCAGAGATATTGACACCCAGGAACCTGAAGTTGCTCACTCTCTCCACTTTCTGATCCCTCTGTGAGGATCGGTGTGTGTTTCCTCATCTTACCCTTCCTGAAGTCCACAATCAGCTCTTTGGTCTTCCTGACATGGAGTACAAGGTTGTTGCTGTGACTCCGCTCAACCAGCTGGTACGTCTTGCTCCTGTACGCCCGCTCGTCAATGCCGGAGACTCCGCCAATGATGGCTGTGCCCTTTCTGAAATCCACAATCAGCTCTTTGGAACGTTTCCCATAAATTCATATTCCCTCGTGACGGAGAACGAGAGTATCGATCCCAATGAATTAAGGCAGAACTAAGAGCAATCCCATTCCTGCACTCGTGTCGACTGCAACCTATTCTCCCCACGTTCCTCTCAGCTCCTCCGCAAAAAGCCGTAACTCACCTACACATGGGGGGGGGGGGAAGGGGAGTTATCGAAAATTAATATTGGAAGGCCTAGATTGAGTGTGGGTGATGCATCTCAACCAGAGGAGGTGTGAGGCAGTCCTGCCCTCCGCTAGCCTGCAGGTCACCCTTGGGCGAGGTGTGGCACCTGGTTAGCCCCCCCCACCGATCGGGTGAAGCCACGGGAGCGGGCGGCGGACGGTCGTGCGAGCAGCCGGTGCAGATCACAAGTCCTGGTTTTGGGACCGCTGACGCCGGGCAGACAGTCTCTGAAGAGCGTCGACGACGGCTGAGGGTCACCCGTCTCGTAAGGGCACTGCCCAGAGAAGGAGGCAACGGCAAACCGTTTCTGCAGAAGCGGCTCGCCAAGGACAGTCACGGTCACCGTGATCACCCGCGGCGCGTAATTGTGGTGGGGTAGAGCAGACGTGGAGAAGACATTTCCCGTACTGATGGGGGTGGGCCCAGGATCAGAGGCCTTGCGCCCAGAATACAAGGACGTGCCTTTAGAACAGAGATGGGGGGGCGGGGGGGCGTTGAATCTGTGGGATTCCAAACACACAGCACGTCGGGCCTTGAGGAGGATGGGCAGATGATGTCGGTGTGCCACAGCGTTGTTCACAACCACGCACGTGAAGAAATATTTCCTCCTGTCAGTCCAGAATGGTCACCTACCCCGCCCCCAGGAAAGATGGAGATCAGGTTGAAGGAGTTCAGAGAAAATATACAAGGATGTTGTCGGGTCTGCGTTGTAAGGAAAGATCGAATAGGTGAGGACTTTATTCCTTGGATTGAGGGGAGGTTTGATCGAGGTATACAAAATTATGAGGGGTATAGATGGGCTTTCTCCACTGAGGATGGGTGGCTCCTGTAGGCGGCACGGCACGCGGCCGCAGCGGCCTTTCAGATCTGGTGCTACTTTAAGTTAGTTTTTAAATTTAATTTTGAGGCACAATTAGGGTTTGGGGCAATGGATAACAGAGCGACCGTCTACCATCGCCAGTTGCTGCCGCGATACAGGGATCGCCCAAAAACAAACCTTCATGAAGATCTGGTTAGATTGCGAGACCTCGGCTCGCTGAGGGAATCGGGCCTGCAGTCCTCGGAGTCGCCGGACGCCGGTGGGCCGGAGGTGGGGGCGTCGTAGGCGGTGTGCGAGGAAACGGAAGCGAGGCGAGCGGGCAGGAGTCCGTGCCAGGAGAAAAGCGAGCCCTAACCGGCCGGCTCTCCAGTCCATTCTGCTCTCCAATGGACATTAAATTGGACTAATACCTGTGACAACGAAATACTCGGCGGGAGTACAGAAACGGACGGAATCCCGGACACCGTCATTCAGCTGTTTATTTATGTGACAGATTTTCCCCCCCAAGCCATCGGGCTACCAACCTACTGCCCTCTGCTGTGCCTATTGTCTTGTTTACTATTTATTGTAATGCCTGCACTGTTCTGTGTACTTGACTACAACGAGAGGTCATGGGTTAAGGTAGACAGATACTTTATTGATCCCAGAGGAAATTACAGTGTCACAGAAGCATTACAAGTGCACAGATACACAAATATTAGAAGAGAAGTAAGGAAGAATAAAAAATAAGTCACCTCAGACAGTCATCACTTCCCCGACTCATTATCGAGCCTAACGGCCGAGGGTACGGATTACCTCGTATATCGTTCTTTGGAGCAGCGCAGTTGTCTCAGTCTGTCACTGAAAGTGCTCCTCCGTTCAGCCAAGGTGGCTTGCAGAGGGTGAGAAACATTGTCCGGAATCGCCAGGGTTTTCCGTCGGGTCTTTTGTTCTACCACAGCCTCCAGTGTGTCCGGTTTGACTCCTATAACAGAGCCAGACTTTCTAATCAGTTTATTGAGCCTGTTGGCATCACCCGTGTTGATGCCATTGCCCCAGCTCGCCACCGCGTGGAAGATTGTACTGGTGACAACAGACTGGTAGAACGTGTGGAGGAGAGGCCTACACACTCCAAAGGGCCTCAGTCTCCTCAGGAAGTAGAGGCGACTCCGGCCCTCCTTGGACACGGCCTCTGTGTTGGTTCTCCACTCAAGTCTATAGTCCAGGTGCCCCCCCGCCCCCCAGGTACTTGTAGGTCCTCACCACATCCACGTCCTCACCATCGATAGTAACAGGGAGCAGTGCAGGCTCAGTCTTCCTAAAGTCCATCACCATCTGCTTTGTCTTACTGATATTGAGCTGCAGATGATTCAGCTCGCACCATTCGCCAAAGTCCTCCACCAGGACCCTGCATGCATCCTCCCGTGATTAGGGGTGAAAGGTGAAAAGTTTAAGGGGTAACTTATTCACTCAGAGGGTGGCGAGAGTGTGGAACGAACTACCAGCGAGCTTGATTTCAACGTTTAAGAGGAGTTTGGACGGGTACATGGACGGTAGGGGTACGGAGGGCTGTGGTCCCAGTGCAGGTCGATGGGAGTAGGCAGTTTAAATGGTTTCAGTGCAGACTAGATGGGCTGAATGGCCTGTTTCCATGTTGTACCTTTCTGTGACTACTTATATAGGGAGGAAATGCTCTAGAATACTGTCATTACATCTGGTCTCACTATCTAAAAAGGTATAAGCATTTGATTTAGGAAGTTTCACACTCTCCACGGGGATTTCTGAGGCGGCCTCCAAGGAGGCTGGGTCAGCGCTTAGCAGAATGAAGAATGATCTCATCGAGACGTAGAAAATCCTTCAGGGGCTTGAGGCCGAGATAACATTAACCCCGGCTGATCGCCTGGGGCCAGCGCTCACACTCTCAAGGCAAAGGCACGGCTATTCAGGAAGAGGATAAAAGAAATTTGTTCACCGGGGGGGGGAAGTGACTGCTAGGAATTCTCTACTCACAAAGGGCAGCGGAGGCTCAGTTGTCTAATATAGTCAGGATACAGAAGGAATGCACATTTTCCATATTAACGATTGGGCAGTTACTGCTGAGAAGTGGCGCAGAGAGGTAAAAAAACGTCATCCACCATTGGCCAAGCGGAGCACCTGCTTCGGTCTCACATTTGCCCACTCCTATATTAAACTTCTTCAGAGCTTCTGCCCCCTCAGACTGGAGTTCGGAGTCCCATCATCGGGGTCAGAATCAGAATCGAGTGCGACATCACACGCCTTGAAATTTGCTCTTTGCGGCAACGGTACAATGCAAAACGTGACGATTGTGGGGGGGAGAGAACCCTGTGAATTACAGTAGGTGTTTTGTTTGTGTTGGCGCGTGGCCTAGTGGATAAGGCGTCGGCCTAGTGATCTGAAGGTTGCTGGTTCGAGCCTCAGCTGAGGCGGTGCGTTGTGTCCTTGAGCAAGGCGCTTAACCACACATTGCTCTGCGATGACACCGGTGCCAAGCTGCTTGGGTCCTAGTGCCCTTCCCTTGGACAACATCGGTGGCGTGGGGAGGGGATGGGCAACTGCCGGTCTCCCGTACAACCCTGCGACCTGGAAACCTTCCAAGGCGCAAATCCATGGTCTCTCGGGACTAACGGAGGCCTACATTACATTAGATAACAGTTAAAAAAAAAAGTATTGAGGTAGTGCTCATGGTTCAGTTCCCGTTCAGAAATCGGATGGCAGAGGGGAAGAAGCTGTTCCTGAATCGTTGAGTGTGTGTCTTCAGGCTCCTGTACCTCCTCCCTGATGGCAGAGGGGAAGAAGCTGTTCCTGAATCGCTGAGTGTGTGCCTTCAGGCTCCTGTACCTCCTCCCTGATGGCGGAGGGGAAGAAGCTGTTCCTGAATCGTTGAGTGTGTGTCTTCAGGCTCCTGTACCTCCTCCCTGATGGCAGAGGGGAAGAAGCTGTTCCTGAATCGTTGAGTGTGTGCCTTCAGGCTCCTGTACCTCCTCCCTGATGGCAGAGGGGAAGAAGCTGTTCCTGAATCGCTGAGTGTGTGCCTTCAGGCTCCTGTACCTCCTCCCTGATGGCAGAGGGGAAGAAGCTGTTCCTGAATCGCTGAGTGTGTGTCTTCAGGCTCCTGTACCTCCTCCCTGATGGCAGAGGGGAAGAAGCTGTTCCTGAATCGTTGAGTGTGTGTCTTCAGGCTCCTGTACCTCCTCCCTGATGGCAGAGGGGAAGAAGCTGTTCCTGAATCGTTGAGTGTGTGTCTTCAGGCTCCTGTACCTCCTCCCTGATGGCAGAGGGGAAGAAGCTGTTCCTGAATCGTTGAGTGTGTGCCTTCAGGCTCCTGTACCTCCTCCCTGAGGGTAGCAATGAGAAGAGGGCACGTCCTGGGTGACGGGGGTCCTCAATGATGGACGCTGCCATTTTGAGGCTCCGCGCCTTGAAAACGTCCTGGATACTGCGGAGGCCGGTGCCCGTAATGCTGAAGCTCAGAGATCAATCGGAACTCCGGAAGCTGAAGCTGGAGGCCGGGGGACCGTTGTGGAGTTGGAGGGCTGTCCGTGAGTGTGTATGTGTGTGTGTGGTGGGGGGGTGGATAGAGGGGAGGGAGTGGGCTTGTTTCCGTTGCTAGCTGTGTTCTGCGTTGCTCTGCCGAGCATTGTGGGTGCACCATGTTGGCGCCGGCATGCGTGGGCGACGTTCGCGGCCTGCCTCACCCCCCCCCTCCCCCAGTTAGGCCGTGCTGGTTTGTTCGTCGTTGTCGTCGTCGTGGCTACCCCTCGGGGTCGAGGATGACGGTCTCCGTTCCGTTTCCACAGAGCGAAGATGCCTGTGCTTGTACTTGTTCAACGCGTACTTGATGTTCCACTCCGAGAAGCAAATCACAAATCAACCAACCGATCCCAGTGGCATGGAAACCACGACGACTGGAGCTGATGGATTTGCCGCAGCCTTCGCCCGCCCTCACAGCCGTCGAGTTCGAAGTAACTTCATCCGCCTGTTCCGCCGTTGAGGTCTTGGTTGGATTGTTCTTTGTCAGGGACCTCACCCTCGACCTCACCGCCATGGGTGACCCTACCAGGAGCATCGCTCCAGACGGCATCGCTCTCGGGATCTCAGGGCCACACGAGCTTCTCCACCACGACCAGGTGACAATCCACGGAGGAGGTTTGTTGGCGCGAACGACGCACCTCGCAGTACGCCTGGTAAACGCAGGTTTCAATTCCCGCCGCTGCCCGCGAGGACCGCGTACCCGGCGACCGCGAGGGTTTCCTCCGAGTGCTCCGGTTTCCTCCCACGGCCCAAGGGCCGCACGTGGCAAATTGTCCCCGTGATCGGGCTCAGATTAAGTCTGGGGGTGGGGGGGGGTGGTTTGCTGGGCCGGAAGGGCCTATACCACGCTGTATCTCAATAAATTAATAACGCGGGAAGGGAGGACTGGGAAAAGCTGCAGGAAGATTAACCGGTGGAAACTTCTGAAGTCACGGGAGAGAGGGCCCTGCTCAGATGGAGCTGAATGTTTGTCAGTCCTCATAAAGTGCTTCAGGAGCAGTCTTATGAGGCATAGGAGCAGAATTAAGCCATTTGGCCCAGCTGCTATTCAAACATGGCTGATTTATGTCCCACCGCTCCCCCCCCAAACCCCATTCTCCTGCCTTTCCCCATAACCTTTGACGCCCTTACTAGTCAGGAATTAAGTGGAAGTTGGCGCCCTCTAGTCAGGATGAGGCCACCCTCATCACCTGGAGGAGCATCACCTGGGTAACCTTCAACCTGTTCAACTTCCGGTGATTGCCCTCACCTCCTCTCCTTCTCCGTTCCCCATTTCTCGTTTCCCTCTCTCAGCTTATCTCCTTCCCTGCCCGAAACCTCGCTCTCCCCTTCCCTTTCTTCCCTGGTCTTCTGTCATCTCAGATCAGACTCCCCCCACCCCCACCCCCCTTCTCCAGCCCTGCAACCCTTTTAACGATCAACTTCCCAGCTCTTTACTTCACCCCTTTCCCCCTCTCCCCTATAACCTGCCCACCACGTACGTCTCCCTCCCCTTCCCCGCCTTATTCCGATTCCCCCATTCCAGTCCTGACGAAGGGCCTCGGCCCGAAACGTCGACTGTTTACTCTACTCCATGGAGGCTGCCCGGCCTGCCGAGTTCCCCCGGCATTTTGTGTGTGTGATCCTCCTGTTCTGTTAAAGTCGTGCAGATGTTATTTTTTTTTTCTCTCTTTGCATTCTTTCCGAGAATGGAAAGGCTACACATCTTGGGAATTTTGTTTTTTGGTGTTAGTTGCAAGACATTTTTTGAAATGCGAGACCGGGGATGCTTCAGAGCGGTTCACCAGAGAGCAGTGTGTACGTGACCAGTGAAGGCCCCGTGAAACCGCCCACGCCTCCGACTTGCAAAGCCCTCGTTTACCCCCCCCACCCCCCCAACTCAAACATCGGTCCACTCGCTCGACGCGAGTCCTCCCCTGTGCTGGGAGAGCACACCGACATTCAAGTCCGTATAATCCCCACGACTCAGTCAATCGAGAACCTGGACCTTAAGACACGGGGGCTAGAACAGGCCATTCAGCCCATCAATTCTATTCTAGTTGATTTATTATCCCTCTTGACCCCATTCTCCTTCCTCCTCCCCGTAACCCGAAGACTGAGTACAGGATTAATGGTCAGTTACTTAAGAGTGTGGATGAACAAAGGGACCTTGGGGTTCAAGTCCATACATCCCTCAAGGTCGCTGCGCAGGTTGATAGGGTCGTTAAGAAGGCCTATGGGATGCTAGGCTTCATAAACAGGGGGATTGAGTTCAAGAGTAGAGAGGTCATGTTGCAACTCTACAAATCTCTGGTGAGATCGCACTTAGAGTATTGTGTTCAATTCTGGTCACCTCGTTACAGGAAGGATGTGGAAGCTATGGAGAGGGTGCAGAGGAGATTTACCAGGGTGTTGCCTGGTTTGGAGAACAAGTCTTATGAAGCAAGGTTAGCAGAGCTGGGACTTTTCTCTTTGGAGCGTAGAAGAACGAGAGGGGACTTGATAGAGGTCTACAAGATTATGAGAGGCATCGATAGGGTGGATAGTCAGTACCTGTTTCCCAGGGCACCAATAGCAAACTCCTCAATTAGCATGGGTACAAAATTAAGGGAGGGAAGTTTAGGGGAGACATCAGGGGTAAGTTTTTTTACACAGAGGTTTGTGAGTGCCTGGAATGACTTGTCAGGGATGATGGTGGAGGCTAAAACATTAGGGGTATTTAAGAGCCTCTTGGACAGGCACATGGATGAAAGAAAAATGGAGGGTTATGGGGTAGTGTGGGTTTAGTACTTTTTTTTAAGGATTATATGGGTCGGCACAACATGAAGGGCTGAAGGGCCTGTAGTGTTCTATGGTTCTAACCTTTGACAACCTTACTAGTAAAGAACCTCTGTTTTAAATCTGCCCAGTGACTTGGCCTCCACAGCTGTCTGTGGCAATGAATTTCATAGATTCACGGCCTTCTGGCGAAAGAGGTTCATCTTCTTCCCTGTTCTAAAGGGACGTCCTTGTATTCTGAGGCTGTGTCCTCTGGTCCTAGACTTACCCCCCCCCACCCCCCACTACAGGAAACATCCTAAACAGTTCAGCATTCAACAGCACAAGCCCCTCCAGACTTGACAGGGAGCTCAGAGTCCTCGGCCCGCACGCCAGCTTGTGCAGCTGGATCCTAGACTTCCTGTCGGATCGCTGGTCGGTGGTAAGGACGGGCTCCCTCACCTCTGCCCCTCTGCAGATGGAGTGACTTTGAGTGACTAGCGGTGACGAGACAGCCCACAGAAGAGAGGTTGACCCCCCCCCCCCAACACAGGGGTGCCGGGATAACAACCCCAATGTCCAGAGAACCAAAGAGCTGATCGTGGATTACAGGAGGAACGGAGACAGGCTCGGCCCGATCGACGTCAATGGCCGTGCGGTTGAGAGGTTGAGTAGTCTCAAGCTCCTCGGTGTACACACGTCACCGATGATCTCACCTGGACGGTACACACCGGCTGTGTGACAAGAAAAGGCTCAACAGCGTCTCTTCCGACCGAAGAAGTTCGGCATGGGCCCCCGGATCCTCGAGGCCTCCTACAGGGGGAACCCCTGAGAGCATCCCGACTGGCTGCATCGCCGCCTGGTACAGGAACCGCACCGACCTCGACCGCTGGGCGCTGCACAGAGTGGCACGGACAGACCAGCGCACCTGTGGAGGACGTTTACAGCAGCGGGTGCGTAAAGAAGGCCTGGAAGATCACCGGGGGACACCGGTCACCCCGACCGTAGACTGTCTCAGCTGCTTCCGTCTGGCAAATGGTGCCGCAGCCATTAAAGCCGGGGCCGACAGCTTCTTTCTACAAGCCACTGGACTCTGAAATCCACGTGTCCGTACACTGCGATGGAGTCGTAATGCAAAGATTTTTACTCCCTCAAGTTGTGGAACTGATGTAAGATTTAAGTAAATCCTAATTCTAATCCTCTCCGTGCCCCCTCAATCCAGGTCTGGGCTTCCCAACGTTGGACCGGTACCATTCGGACTCCAGACTGGGAATCCCTGATCAATAGACAATAGGTGCAGAGGTAGACCATTCGGCCCTTCGAGCCTGCACCGCCATTCTGAGATCATGGCTGATCATCTACTATCAATACCCGGTTCCTGCCTTGTCCCCATATCCCTTGATTCCCCTATCCATAAGATACCTATCTAGCTCCTTCTTGAAAACATCCAGAGAATTGGCCTCCACTGCCTTCCGAGGCAGTGCATTCCAGACCTCCACAACTCTCTGGGAGAAGAAGTTTTTCCTTAACTCTGTCCTAAATGACCTACCCCTTATTCTCAAACCATGCCCTCTGGTACTGGACTCTCCCGGCATCTGGAACATATTTCCTGCCTCTACCTTGTCCAATCCCTTAATAATCTTATAAGTTGCAATCAGATCCCCTCTCAATCTCCTCAATTCCAGCGTGTACAAGCCCAGTCTCTATAACCTCTCTGCGTAAGACAGTCCGGACATCCCAGGAATTAAAGGGCTATTCAGCATTTGATAGGTTTCCGCGAGATCCACCCCCCTCGCGATTCTGACCCCCCCCCGGCGAGTACAGGCCGAGACGGTGTAGGGCTCACTTCCCCACAGCCCCCGGAGCCACCCCCTCATGAGGCACGATGCCCCCTCGTCTCCCACAGAAATCCCTCCGTGCCCTCTTCTCGAGGGCCCAGTTCACATGTAGTTCTTGCCAGGTGCGTGTCACACAAAGCGGTGGGCGCGAGCACTCCCTCCTGGAGAGGTGAGGAAGCGGGGGGGGGGGGGGGGTTGAATGGAAACTTCCAGAAGATGCTGGAAAATATCAAGGGTCAAAGTGGTAGACAAGACAGAGGAGGTATATTTAGGATAAGGGGAAAGAGTTTTAGAGGGATGGGGGGGGGCGGGGGTTTATGGACAGTTAAGGTGCCTCCATCCCAAATGAGGAATTGGTTGAGGCGAGTATATTAACGATATTTAAAGGACACTTGGCAACTGGATGGATAGGAAAGGTTTTCAGGGATACAGGCCTAACGTGAGCAAACGGGACTGGCTTCGGTGGGAATCGTGGTTGGCAAAAGTTCCTGAATGCAGCGGCTCAGAAAAGTTGACCTACCACCACCTTTTCAAGGATAATTGGGAATGTGCGATAAAAGTTGGCCTTTAGCAGCCGCACAGCCATTTGTAAAAATGAGTATATATATTTTTTTAATTACCAATTTGCATCAACTTTTGGTGTAAGGCCATAAGGCATGGGAGCAGAACTAGTCCGCTCAGCCCTTCGAGTCTACCGTTCTTTCGTGGCTGGATTTAGACCACAAGACCGTAAGTTTTAGATGCAAAATCAGGCCATTTGGCCCATCGAGTCTGCTCTCCCATTTCATCACGGCTGATCCACTAGCCCCCAATCTCCTGCCTTCCCCACCCCCGTATCCCTTCATGCCCTGACCAATTAATTAGCAGCCTCTGCCTTAAATATACGTAAATTCTTGGCCTCCACAGCCGCCTGTGGCAACGAAATCCACAGATTCACCACCCTCGGGCTGAAGAAATTCCTCCTCCTCATCTCCGTTCTGAAGAGGCACCCCTCTATTCTCTGGTCTTAGACTCCCCCCACCATAAGAAATATCCTCTCCACATCCACTCTATCGAGCCCTTTCAACTTTTCCACAAGGTCACACTCTTCATTCTTCTGAATTCCAGCGAGGAGAGGCCCGGAGCCACCAAACGCTCCTCATGCGACAGGCCTTTCCATCCCAGAACCATTTCAGCGAACCTCCTGGGATTTATTACCCCCCTCGACCCCAGTCTCCTGCCTCCTCCCCGTAGCCTTTTGCCGTGCCCATCACGAACCCATTGGCAAATACCTATGTAAACATGTCACGCTGTAGTTACACTCTCTGGCCACTAGTGGCAGTGCAGCGCCATCACTCCGCTGCGTCTTACCGAGGTGATTTAACCATTGTAGGTTAATTTATAGCAAACACTTTTATTTAAAAAAGAATATAAAACATCGGGGCGACACAAACGGTGATTAGCGCAACGCTTTACAGCAGAGGCGACGCGAGTTCGATTCCCGCCATTGTTGTGTGTTGTCTCCGGGACCGCGTGGGATTTCTCCCTTGCTCCAAAGATATACCGGTTGGGAGGTTAATTAATCATCATAAATTGTCCCGAGATTAGGCTGGATTAAATCGGTAAGGGAGGGAGGGGAGGGCTGCGTTCCACACTGTACAGCATATCAAAAGATAGTCAGGATTGAGTCTGAGAGGAGATTTGACAGGTATATAAAATTATGAGGGGTATAGATGGGGTAAACGCAAACAGGCTTCCCCCCCCTCCCCCCCACTGAGGTTGGCTGAGACTATAACCAGAGGTCAGGGTTTAAGGGTGAAAACTGAGAAGTTTAAGGGTGGAAGCTGAGAAGTTTAAGAGGAACATGAAGGGGAACTTTTGCCCTCAGAGGGGTGGCGAGAGCGTGGAACGAGCTGCCGGCGCCGAGTGGTTGCGGGCGGGCGGGCTCGGTTTCAACGACGGGGTGGGTGGGTGGGTGGGGGGGGTGAGTTTGGATAGGGACGCGGATGGTAGGGGTGGGGAGGGGGGGCTCGGGAGTAGGCAGTTCACGTGGTTTCAGCACGGACTAGACGGGCCGAAGGGCCGGCTTCTGCGCTCCCGGGCTCGGACGAACTGGATCCGGATCCCAAACGGAGCAGTTTCGTCTCTTCTAGAAAGTGAGGGGAGGCGTGGGGTGGGGGGGGTGGGGGGAAATCAGTGGAGAAAGCGCTTACTCTCTCTTTCCAAACCACCCATCCCCGTACCCCCAGTTTGGCCGGCGAGGGCAGGAGGGATCCGGGGGTGGAAAAGAGCGAAGCGTGTCACCGTGACCGAGTGCGGGCGAGATCTGAACCGGGATGAGGAGGGAGGGGAGGGGGTGGTCGAACTGACAGGCACAGCTGACTTATTGTGTTTACAGATTCCCAGTAACACAGCAAACTAGTCACTCCCGAGTCTCTCCTTGGAGTCCCGCCAACACTCCAGATCACGCCTAGGGATCGTCTACAAGGCTCCCTCTCTCTTTATATATATATATCAAAAAAAAATCCTGTTTTCCTTGCCAGTTGAAGAATTAAAACTCTCCCCCGCCGCCTTCCAGTTCGTGTCCTGCCCAGCTGTGTTTCTGCAGAAGGGGTTATTATTCTCGCCTGCTCGCAGGGCACACCCCCCTCCCCAACACCTCCCAACTCCCTCCCCTCTCCCCCTCCTGCCCGATGCGGATTCGGAACTTCCCTCGCCGCCTGCGCTCGCCCCGCAGCAGTCCCTCTATCGGCGGCGCACCGGGCGGAGCGGGGCCTCTCCTGAGCCGATGAATTACCGGGCTCTCAGCGTGCTGGCGTGCCTGGGCTTGCTGCGGCTGCCCGCGGCCTCGGCGCAGGGCAAGGAGCCCTCGCAGGGGCGCTTCAAGGTGGTCTTCACCCCCACCATCTGCAAGAGGACCTGCATGAAGGGTCACTGCCAGGACAGCTGCAAGAGGGGGAACACCACCACCCTGATCAGCGAGAATGGACAGGCGGCGGACACCCTCACCGGCTCCGGCTTCCGAGTTGGTGAGTTCCGCGTCCTTATTATTACAACTAACCACCGCTTACGGTTGAATGCGCGCACACAACGTGTAGGATATATTTGTTTACACACACACACATATATAGTGTTTTACAGAGAGACAGAGAGCGCGCACCTGGCTACAAATAACTTTTATAACTTTTCAAAAGAAGTTTTATCGGAATTAAAGATTGTGCGGCAGGGGAGGGAAGTGCTGTACCGGAACGATTGCCCGAAGCAAAAAAAAAGCGATAGGATCGGTTTGCGAAAGTCTGCGTCTTCTCAACTCTATATAAATGAGGCTGTTCGGCCCCTCGGGTCCGCGCTAGTACTTTGGGAGCGGCTGACCCCGCTGCTGCCCGTCTGTCGTGGTGTCAGCGCCGGGTGCTTTATGAGGGGAGGTGGGAGGATTGTGTGGAGATCAGCCCGCCCCCCGGCACGCATTGGTATCCCCGCTGGGAGGGCAGGCTTGCGGGTGATGAGGCGCCCGAACGGCTCGGAGCGGCTCGACTACCCGGGCTGCCAAGTGAGGGAAGCTGTTAAGCGCTTTAACAGGCACGGGATAAAGTCAAGTGTCGGTGATTGTGAGTGTGACAGTGGGAGTCTGGTTGTGTGTGTGTGTGTGAGAGAGAGAGAGAGCGAGAGAGAAATATTTGCCTGTCTGTTTCTGCGTGTGAGATCTTTTCGTGTCTGTTTTTCTCTGTGTGTGTGAGATCTTGCGTGTCTGTTTCTCTGTGTGTGTGAGATCTTGCGTGTCTGTTTCTCTGTGTGTGTGTGAGATCTTGCGTGTCTGTTTCTCTGTGTGTGTGTGAGATCTTGCGTGTCTGTTTCTCTGTGTGTGTGTGATCTTGCGTGTCTGTTTCTCTGTGTGTGTGTGTGAGATCTTGCGTGTCTGTTTCTCTGTGTGTGTGTGTGAGATCTTGCGTGTCTGTTTCTCTGTGTGTGTGTGTGTGATCTTGCGTGTCTGTTTCTCTGTGTGTGTGTGATCTTGCGTGTCTGTTTCTGTGTGTGTGTGTGTGATCTTGCGTGTCTGTTTCTCTGTGTGTGTGTGTGAGATCTTGCGTGTCTGTTTCTCTGTGTGTGTGTGTGAGATCTTGCGTGTCTGTTTCTCTGTGTGTGTGTGTGTGATCTTGCGTGTCTGTTTCTCTGTGTGTGTGTGATCTTGCGTGTCTGTTTCTGTGTGTGTGTGTGTGATCTTGCGTGTCTGTTTCTCTGTGTGTGTGTGAGATCTTGCGTGTCTGTTTCTCTGTGTGTGTGTGTGATCTTGCGTGTCTGTTTCTCTGTGTGTATGTGAGATCTTGCGTGTCTGTTTCTCTGTGTGTGTGTGTGATCTTGCGTGTCTGTTTCTCTGTGTGTGTGTGAGATCTTGCGTGTCTGTTTCTCTGTGTGTGTGTGTGAGATCTTGCGTGTCTGTTTCTGAGTGTGTGTGTGTGTTCTTGTATGTCTTTCTGTGATTGAACGTAGAACAGTACAGCACATTCCAGGCCCTTCGGCCCACAATGTTGTGCCGACCCTCAAACCCTGCCTCCCATATAACCCCCCACCTTAAATTCCTCCATATACCTGTCTAGTAGACTCTTAAACTTCACTAGTGTATCTGCCTCCACCACTGACTCAGGCAGTGCATTCCACGCACCAACCACTCTCCGAGTGAAAAACCTTCCTCTAATATCCCCCTTGAACTTCCCTCCCCTTACCTTAAAGCCATGTCCTCTTGTACTGAGCAGTGGTGCCCTGGGGAAGAGGCGCTGGCTGTCCACTCTGTCAATTCCTCTTAATATCTTGTACACCTCTATCATGTCTCCTCTCATCCTCCTTCTCTCCAGAGAGTAAATCCCTAGCTCCCTTAATCTCCGATCATAATCCATACTCTCTAAACCAGGCAGCATCCTGGTAAATCTCCTCTGTACCCTTTCCAATGCTTCCACGTCCTTCCTATAGTGAGACGACCAGATTGTGTGTATATGAGAGAGAGATTTTGGGTGTCTGTGATTGTGTGTGTGTGTGTTTTTGTCTATTTGTGATGGTGTGTGTGTGCGTGTGGGAAAGAGATCTTGAGTGTGTGTTTGTGATAGTGTGTGTATGTGTTTATTTGTTGTGGGTGTGTGGGGGGGCGGAGTGGAAACCCCCCCCCACCCCCAGCCTCGTCTATTCCAGCCTCTTTACCTTCTCTCCACCCACCGCTGAAAGGCGCAAGTTCTGGAACACCGCCCCCGCCCCCACCCCCACC
This sequence comes from Hemitrygon akajei, assembly GCF_048418815.1. Classification (NCBI taxonomy): domain Eukaryota; kingdom Metazoa; phylum Chordata; class Chondrichthyes; order Myliobatiformes; family Dasyatidae; genus Hemitrygon; species Hemitrygon akajei. The sequence goes on along the minus strand of NC_133151.1, from coordinate 1,976,844 downwards.
CCTGGTAAACCTCCATGTCTCCCCCCCCCCACCCCCCCCACAGACATTTTAATACCCACAACTTCGAGTGTGTCTATGCCACCTTTCCGAATAAATGGCTTGGTTTCTATTTCGGTTCAATGACTCCCGTCGGCCCCTTTGGAAAATGTCCTGTGGGGGTGCAGCGACGTTAATCTGCGTTGTAATGTGCGTTCTGGCTTGCACGGTACACGAACGGTTGCTCCCCGATCTGCAGCTCGTCGTCTGACCTGTCTCTGTGTGCTGGGAGCTTCCCTCGCTGGGGTCGTCTTTGGATCAGCGACAGATCGGAGGTAGTTTGTGACAGATGGTTAATATCCCCTTACCCACCGGGGTTCCAGTCCCTACTGGGGAGGAATTCCGTCCTCTCAAACATTCCCTGTGCGGGGTTAGATGGTTAGCTGGCCAAGAGATTCTGCAGATGCTGGAAATCCAGAGCAACGCAGGCAAAACGCGGGAGGAACACAACAGGTCAGGCAGCGTCTGTGGAGGGGAAGAAACGGTCAATGCTTTGAGCTGAATCCCTTTGTCAGGAGTGTGTGTGTGTGTGTGTGTGTGTTACTAAGCAACATTCTGCCTTGTGCCCCATGTATGCTTTCAGGACAGGGGCACACACCGTGGTTTGGATACAGAGTAAAGATGCACTGTCCCATCGAACACTCCCAGGGCAGGAAGAGCACAGGTTAGATACAGAGTGAAACCCCCTCTACACTGTCCCATCAAACTCTCCCAGGGCAGGAAGAGCATGGGTTAGATACAGAGTGAAACTCGCTCTACACTGTCCCATCGAACACTCTCAATGCAGAGACAATATAGGTTAGATACAGGGTAAAACTCCCTCTACACTGTCCTGTCAAGCACTCGCAGAGAAAGAGAGAGCAAGGGGTTAAACCCTCCCAGGATACGAACAGCTCAGGTTACACACAGAGTAAAGCCCCCTCTGCACAAAGGAAGATTTAAGAATTAGATAGAAACTGAAGCTCCCTCGGCACTGTCCGGTCACGCACAGGGCTGGTTCTGGAGTCTATCCCGAAGAAGGGTCCCGGCCCGAAATGCGGGCTCCTTATTCCTCTCCATAGGTGCGGCCTAGGCCAGTTGGCGGTGCAGTAACATCTGCACCGGGCTGGTCCCGGGTTCGAATCCGGCCGGCTCCTCGCGCGCTTTCCGCCCGCGCTGGATCGAGCGTCGAGCTAGAAACTTGGCCTCGTTAAAAAAAAATAGGCAAATGATACAGAAATGGCAAGGCGTGGAGAGGGATGGGGGGGCGGGGGGGGACAACAATAGAGATGCTGCTGGATCCCTCCAGCACTCTTAATCCCAAGTTAAGAGTAGTGTCAAGGTTTGGGTGCCCCGTCGGAAGGATATCTCAAGCACACTGTTGTGTAAACTTGACGGGACCGTAGCGGGCAGACCGTGCGAGGACAAGGAATACCGAGAGCCGTCGGAAGAGTTCCACCCTCGCAAGTGTAGCACAGAGAAAAGTTATTTCCGTTCGTCTTGGCGCCAAAGTCGTAAAAGTCGACGTGGCCGTCCCGAGAGCGAGCGTCGACTTGGGAGAATCTCGCTTTTTTTTGTTCCGGTCCGCGCAACGTCACCCCCCACCCCCCCCCCACATCCTCGGCCTTCTCCACCCCGCCCCGGCAGCTGAAGCAGAATTAGCAACAGGTCTCGCTGGAGAGGGACAAATATTTGGGATGGAAGAGCTTCAAAGGGCGGGCGTGAAGAGGGTAGCGGACCACCGGCTGAAAAAATTAACCAAACTGCCGAGTGTGCAGTTTCGCCGTAGCCCAGCGTGAAATCCTGCAGCGCCCCGAGACTGCGGTGAAAAAGAAAATAGAGTATTATTTTAACAAGCATACTTTTTTTTCGCTGTTTGGTTAATATATGTGCGCCCACGGTATATCGGGAATGTCCATTCTGATACAGAGGCTAAGGCAGACACTTCCCCCGTCTGATTCAGGAAAGACTTTAACCCATTGTGTATCAGAACTATGTCCGGACAACTTGCGCTGTAGACGCTGAGGATTTGACTCTTTAAGCTGAAGTATCTAACGGGGGGTGGCGAACCTACGGCACGTGTGCCCAAGATGGCGCGTGCAAAGATTTTTTTGGCGGGTGCCAAATGAAGCAGCAAATTTTTATTTTATTTTATTTTTTTTTTGCAACCCGAGACCAGCGAAGATGCCACGATTATCATTACTCATTCATTGATCGATGTAATCTCTGGTTCCGAGTCATCGTGGCACAGTTTGGGTGTAAAAAAAAAGGTTTGCCACCCCTGATGGGGCGAAGGGCACCGGCTCGGGACGAGACTTCTCACCGAGCTCGGACTGAGATAAGACGAGATTTCTTCAGAAGGATCTCTGCGCTTGTAATTCTGAGGAGACGGAGGAGGGTAGGTTTTGATAAACTTAAGGGAATTGCTATTCCGCCTGGGAGGGAGGGCAGAGCGGTGGGAATACCGTACTGTCGGGAAGACTGTTTTGCTGGCGGGGGGCCAAACGGGGCATTAACCAAACAGATTTGACTTTGGCTGGAGTGGGTGCGATGGGCAGAATGGCCTCCTTCCTTTCAGTCACTCAATAGCCAAGCGTTGTGGGTATACTATGCTGGCACTGGAATGGGCGGGCTGGTGTGCTGGTCGTTAACGCAAATGGCGCACCCCGCTGCTTATTTCGAAGTACGGGTGATAAAAATTCCCGTCGACCTGCGTCTGGATCATACCCCTCCCGTCCGTGTGCCTATCCGAACCGCTCCTGCACTGGAACCGTAGATAACTGATAGCATCACTGCCCGGTATGGGAACCGTACCTCCCTCAATCGCAGGACTCTGCAGAGAGTGGTGCGGGCAGCCCAGCGCATCTGTAGATGTGAACTTCCCACTATTAAGGACATTTACAAAGACAGGTGTAGGTGTGTAAAACGGACCTGAAGGATCATTGGGGACCCGAGTCACCCCAACCACAAACTGTTCCAGCTGCTACCATCCGGGAAACGGTACCGCAGCATAAAAGCCAGGACCAACAGGCTCCGGGACAGCTTCTCCCACCAGGCCGGCAGACTGATTAACTCACGCTGACACAACTGTAATTCTATGTAATATTGACTATCCTGTTGTACATACTGTTTATTATAAATGACCAGAAATTGCACATTCCGCATTCAGACGGAGACGTAACGTAAAGATCTTTACTCCTCATGTATATGAAGGGTGTAAGTATTAAAGTCAATTCGGTTCAATTCATTCCGCCCTCCCATCCATGTGCCGACCCAAACTTCTCCTCCATGTTTGAAATCAGACCCGCCTGCACCACTTGTACTGGAGCTCTCACCACCCTCTGAGTGAAGAAGTTTCCCCTCATGTTCCCCTTCAGCTTTTCACCTTTCACCCTTAACCCATGACCTCCGGTTCAGTGGGAAAAGTCTGCTACCGTTGCCCCTGTCTATACCCCTCGCAATCCGTACACCGCCAGGACTTAAGAACTTTTTAAAAGCTATTATTAATGCTTTTTGAGATAGTGATTTAGATGCATATCATATTTTTTACTGAGTTAAGTATTGTATGTAATTAGTTTTGCTACAACAAGTGTATGGGACATTGGAAAAAAGTTGAATTTCCCCATGGGGATGAATAAAGTATCTATCTATCTATCTATCTATCTACCGAAACTCCTCTCAATCTTCTTATGTTCCGGGGAATAAAGTCCTAACCTATTAAAACTTTCTCTGTGACCTCAAGTCCGGGCAGCGTTCTTGTTGTAAATCTCCTCCGCAGTCCTCCAACCTTTCCTGCGGGTCGGTGAGCGGAACTGCACAAAAAAACTCGAAAGTCGGGCCTCACCAGTGTTTTATGCAACGTCCTATCCCTAGTGCAGATATTATTCTTAACGGCACAAAAGAAGTGTAAATAGCCCTCCTGTTTTCAAAGAAGGAATAACATATGACGTTGACCTTGAGCTCTGAGTCAACCTGTTTAAATATAAGTTGGGGGAGGCCGTCGCGACTCCACACTGGTCCCTCCCAGCTCCTGACCATCAGAGTCCCCGAGCCACTTTGGTGAGTCTTGTCTCTGTAATTATGTGGATAAATCTGGTCCGCACTTCTCACGGAGAGCTTCCAGGAAAACCGGAAGACCTGCTGAGGGGGAAAGAAACGTTGGGTGTTGTTTTCTCCCCCCCCCCCGGCGGTCTGCCCTCTTTATCCTTGTGCCTCGAGACTCTTTGACGCGCAGGAGAGGATCTGCAGACGCTGGAGATCCAGAGCAACGCGCACGGGGGCCGGAGGGCAGCAACCGGAGGAAAAGAGTAAACGGTCGACGTTTCGGGTCGAGACCCTTCGTCAGGACCGGAAAGGAAGAGGGGGAAGTTGGCGGCTGGAGGGGAGGGAGAAGTACGAGGTGGTAGGTGAGAGGGGGGAGGGGGCAAGGTGAAGAGCAGGGAGAGTTGATTGGTGAACGAGATAAACGGCTGGGGAAGGGGGGGGGGGATCGGATAGGAGCGGGTAGAAGACCAGGAAGGGGGAGGAGCACTAAGAGGGAGGTTTTGGGCAGCTAAGAGAGGGAAACAGGAATGGGGAAATGGTGAAGGGTGGGGGACAATTACCAGAAATTCGGGAAATCGATGCTCGCGCCATCAGTTTGGAGGCTACCCAGAGGGAATACACTCCTCCAACCCGAGTGTGGCCTCACCGACTGACTTTACGACTTCCTCACTTTCCCAGACGACAGACTGTACCTCTGACGGACCAGAGTTCCTCGCGGTGTTCGACTGTCCATTTAGATCGAAGAAGATCGCGCTCCCTGGATTACTTGACTGAGATGAAGTCGGCCTTTTTAAAAAAAAAACACTAACAGTAGTGCCTGGACGTTTGGGGAACGAGGGAGGGGGAGCAGGAGAGGCGGAGAACATGTCATGAGGCGACTCCCACTGGCAGGGCTCTGCAATAATAGTTATTACAGGGAGATGGTTACACATGAATCTCAGTTGTTTAGACACTGGCCTGGAAAGGTAGATACACGGTCACTGAAGTCCAGCACAGAAACAGGCTCTTCGGCCCATCTAGTCCATGCCAAAACCCTTTAAACTGCCCACTCCCATCGACCTGTACTGGGACTGTATCCCTCCATACCCCTACCATCCATGTACCTATCCAAACTTCTCTTAAACGTTGCAGTCGAGCTCGTGTGCACCAATTGTACTGGCAGCTCATCCCACCCTCTGAGTGAAGAACTTTCCCCTCATGTGCCCCTTAAACTTTTCACCTTTCACCCTTAACCCTTGACCTCTGGTGGCAGTCCTACCCAGCCTCAGTGGAAAAAGCATTTACCCTATCCAAAACCCCTCATAATTTTGTATACCTCTGTCAAATCCCCTCAGAATAGAGGGGCGTCGATTTAGAACGGAGTTTCTTCGGCCAGAGGGTGTGAGTCTGTGGAATTCGTTGGCCCGGGCGGCCGTGGAGGTCAGGTGACTGGGCGCATTTAAGGTTAAGGTTCACGGGCTCTTGATTGGCCGGGGGGGGATGCGAAAGGTTACGGGGAGGGGGGGGGGGCAGGAGAACGGGGCTGAGAGGGAAGTGGATCAGCCACGATGGGAAGGTGAGCTTTATTCGTCGAACGTCCATCGCAAGACGCAACGAACAACGCGGTCGGAATAGGCGCTGGCGGCCAGCCCGCAGGTGTCACCGACGCGGCGCGCCCGCGACTTACTAACCCTAACCTGTACCCCTTTGGAATGCGGGAGGAGGCAACGCACCCTGGGGAAAACCCCGGGGGGGGGGGGGTGGATGTGAGAACTCCAAAGTATTACAGTTCAGTGCAGGTGGACATTAAGGGGTAGACATCTCACGATGAGATAGATTGCAGTGTCCATCATCAGAGACGCCCACCACCCAGGCCGTGCTCTCTCTTTGCTGCTGCCATCAGGAAGGAGGTACAGGAGCCTCAGGACTCACACCACCAGGTTTAGGAACAGTTACTACCCCTCAACCATCGAAAGGGGTAACTTCACCCAACTTCGCTTGCCCCCTTCCATTGAGATGTTCCCACAACCAACGATCTCACTTTAAGAACTCTTTACCCCATGTTCTCGTTATTTATTGCTATTTATTTACATTTGCATTTGCACAATTTGTTGTCTTCTGCACCCTGGTTGATCGTTCACTGATCCTGTTTACAGTTACTATTCTATAGATTTGCTGAGGATGCCCGCAGGGAAATGAATCTCAGGGTTGTAGGTGCGTGTATTTTGATAATAGTGTTGGCGCGTGGCCTAGTGGATAAGGCATCAGACTAGTAACCTGAAGGTCACTGGTTCGAGCCTCAGCTGAGGCAGCGTGTTGTGTCCTTGAGCAAGGCACTTAACCACACGTTGCTCTGCGACGACACCGGTGCCAAGCTGCTTGGGTCCTAATGCCCTTCCCTTGGACAACATCGGTGGCGTGGAGAGGGGAGATTTGCAGCTTGGGCAACTGCCGGTCTCCCATCCAACCCTGCCCAGGCCTGCGCCCTGGAAACTTTCCAAGGCCCAAATCCATGGTCTATCGAGACTAACGGAGGCCTAGACACTACATTTTGATAATAAAATCTACTTTGAACTTTGAACTGGAACTGCAGCGGGAGCTACCGCTGCCCTGCTGGGAGGGCGGCCCAGCAGATACGAGTTCTGCCCCACCGACCCTGGGTCTCCCGAGTGCAGTTCGGATCTTCCTGTGAGCCCGCCTTTCCCCCAGTTGCTCCAGTACCCTGCCACGGGCTGTTGAGAGGCTTAATTGTTCGCTGTAGGTGTCCCTCTCCGAGAGGGCCGCAACTTGCCGCTGGGTTTGGAGGCTCGCCTGCCTCAAGGAGCCGGAGACCTGGGCTTGACGCTGTGGCTCTTGGTAGGGTCACCCGTGCCAAACGGGGTCAAAGGGTAAAGGCCGGACTGGGGGTGGCTTTGGGATTCAGCTCAGGCCCGCTGCAGCAACGCCAATGCGGAACCCCCCCTATCTCTGAGTGCGACGGTATTCCCGCGTCCCCACCCGGGACTTGCATGGCTGACAGAGGCGAAAAACCGAGGGGAAGGTACTGACTCGGTGGAGGAAACCCTGCCGGCTTCACTGCTGCCCTCAACGCAGGTTCAGTAAATTGCCCCGGCGCAGATGGACGACAGGGGCATCTCGGGCAGTTGGCGGGCACGTGTGAGAGAGAATAGATAGATTACAGAGAGTTAAGTTAGGGGAAATGAGCCTGACGGGAGTGCACTGAGGGGTAAGTGTCCTGAAGGAGCGTCTTGGCCCAAAACTGTTTATTCCCCCTCCATGGATGCTGGCCGACCTGCCGAGTTCCTCCAGCATTTTGTTGACAAGATGCCCCCATTGGCCTCCCTTGCTAAACGCTAAGAGAATAGACAATTGAGTGCCCCAGGAGCTGTTGTGAGGTAGGGAGCGCGGCAGACGCCTCCTCCTCCGCAAGCTCCCCTCGTACCCCCTGTGGTAAGAGTCCGTTTTCACTGTACCTTGGCCTTGAGGAGATTTGGGGTGTCGCCAGGGACTAGTCCGGCAACTTTCGGCGGATGGGGGCGGGCCGCTGCGCAGGTTGACTGTGTTGTTAAGAAGGCGTGTGCTGTGTTGTCATTCATCAACCGTGGGATTGAGTTTAAGAGCCGAGAGGTAATGTTGCAGCTATATAGGACCATGGTCAGACCCCACTTGGAGTACTGTGCTCAGCTCTGGTCGCCTCACTACAGGAAGGACATGGAAGCCATAGAAAGGGTGCAGAGGAGATTTACAAGGATGTTGCCCGGATTGGGGAGCATGTCTTATGAGAATAGGTTGAGTGAACTTGGCCTTTTCTCCTTGGAGCGACGGAGGATGAGAGGTGACCTGATAGAGGTGTATAAGATGATGAGAGGCATTGATCGTGTGGATAGCCGGAGGGTTTTTCCCAGGGCTGAAATGGCTAACACGAGGAGGCATAGTTTTAAGGTGCTTGGAAATAGATGCCAGGGGTTAAGTTTTTCAAACAGAGAGTGGTGAGTGCGTGGAATGGGCTGCCAGCGACGGTGGTGGAGGTGGATACGATAGGGTCTTTTAAGAGACTCTTAGATAGGCACCTGGAGCTTAGAGGGCTCTGCGGTAGGGAAATTCTAGGCAGTTTCTGGAGTAGGTTACGTGGTCGGCACAACACTGTAGGCCGAAGGCCTGTAATGTGCTGCAGATTTCAATGTTCAGTGTTTTAGGAACACCTTCGTCCCATCAGATTTTTTTTTGCTTTCTTTACGCGCTGTTTTGTTTTTAAGTTCCTTATTACAACCTGTGGTAACTTTCTAACGTATCGCCACGAAACCAGAGAGTTCACGACAACAGGTCAGTGATAGTAAACCTGATTCTGATTCGGATCCAAACTTGAGGGTTGCTCCAGTCAGCTGGTACACGTAGAGCGGAGGTCGATGGGGTTCTTGATTAGTCAAAGGTTACCGCGAGCGGCCGGAGAGCGGGGTTGAGAGGGAAAGATAAGCCAGCCGTGGTGGATTGGCGGAGCAGGGATTTGATGGGCCGAATTCCACTCCGGCGCGTGTTCGGGCCTCACTGCCTCGCTTCAAGATGGTACCGTGGGATCATTTACATCCCCGTGAGAGGGTGGACGGGGCAGCTGCCCGGCTTATCAGCCAGTAGAGAGGGCTTCCAACAGTGCAGTCCACCCTCCTCACTGGCCCTCGGATGTCCAAGCTGGATTAGTCGCTCCGTTTAGGCCTTCAGGAGCGTCATAATGAGTGTGAGTACACAGGAGGATGACGTGCGCACGTGCAGCAGAGGGAAAGGCCCTTCTGCCCAGAAAACCCCTGCTGACCCTGTTGAGGCCTGCCCGCCCGGGAATGGAGAAGCCTACAAAAAGCGCGGAGAGAGCCCAGCCCACCCCCTCCGTCGAGCACGTGCGCAAGGAGCGCCGACACGGGAAAGCAGCGCCCGTCGCGGAGGAACCCCCCCCACCCCCCACCCCCAGGCCGTGCTCCCTTCTCGCTGCTGCCTCAGATCCCACACCACCGGGTTCGGGGACTGTCATCACCCCTCAACCATCAGGCTCCCGAACCAGCGAGGGTAACTTCACTCACCCCAACCCTGAACCGTCCCCGCAACCTATGGACTCACGTTCTCGGTATTTATTTATTCATTCATTCATTTCCGGGATGTGGGCGTCCCCGGCTGAGCCAGCATCTATTGGCCACCCCCCCCCTCGAGAAGGTGGTGATGAGACTGGCCTGCTGGGCCGTCTCGGAGGGCATTTAAGAGCCAGCTGTGGGCCTGGAGTCACAGATAGGCCAGACCAGGTAAGCACAGCACAATTCCTTTCCCGAAGGGACATAACTGAACCAAATGGGTTTTTAGATTAGATTGTGAGGACACTCAGTCCTCGTTTATTGTCATTTAGTAATGCACGCATTAGGAAATGATACAATGTTCCTCCAGTATGATACAAGACAGACCAAGACTAACTGACAAAAACCACATAATTATACCATGTAGTTTGCAACAGTGCAAAGCAATACCGTAATCTGATAAAGAGCAGTCCATGGCACGGTTTTAAGGAAAGTCTCAAAGTCCCCGACAGCCCATCATCTCACGCAGACGGTAGAAGGAAGAAAAACTCATCCTGCCATGAACCTCCAGCGCCGGAAACTTCCGGATGCAGCCTCTGGAAGCACCCGACCACAGCCAACTCCGAGTCCGTCCGAAAACATGGAGCCTCCGACCAGCCCTCCGACACCCAGCACCGTCTCTGCCGAGCGCTTCGACCCCGGCCCCGGCCGCCGAGCGACAGGCAAAGCCGAGGATTCGGGGCCTTCCTCTCCGGAGATTTCTCCGATCGCACAGTAGCAGCGGCAGCGAGACAGGCATGTCCGAAGTTTCACCAGATGTTCCTCCGTGCTTCTCACGTCCATCTCCATCAAATCAGGATTGTGCGCGGCTTCCTGCTCGACAGATGACAGATATTCATCCCGGAGTGGCCGCTGCTCGCTGAGTCACGCCGCCATCTTGCGCTTTCAGGACAATCGACATAGTTTCCTGTGCATCAGATGTTTTTATTCATAAATTCAAATTCGTCGCCTGCCCCGGGTGGGATTCGAACTCGTGTCCCCGGCGTATAACTGGGCCCCTGGATCACTGATCCAGTGCGCCGAGTCGCTCCGCATGTATTATATACTTACTATTTATTTATTTATTGTTATTTTTTGTTTTGTTTTTGCAAGGGTTGCCTCCTTTTTGATCATTTATCAGTCTTTCACCCACTCTGTTGTACTTTTCGTTCTACTGTGAAATGAATGAATGTCAGGGTAGCGTATGGTGACTTGTGCCCAGGGAGGGGTGTCGAAGGGGCCTGTCCTGATCACTCTGGGGCAGCCCGCTCACCTTTGGGGCCCCAACCGGACACTCGGCTCTCACCTGTGGCCCCAGGTAGCCGTTGGTCCGCGATGGCGGCCGCACTCCTATGCCGCTTCGATAGGCGGGTAAAGCGGGTGAGGGTAGCCAGCGGCCTCGTCCCCCGGTGAGGTTAGGGGCAGTCCTGACCCCGCACGCGAAGTCGGCTCCGTGCGGACTGGGCGGGTGAGATCCGACGGGGACGAAGGCGGTTCTGCAACGCTCCCGTGGAGGGCGATGGGCGTGACGAGGCACAGAAGACGTCACGGTCATCCCCCGCAGCCAGGGAAGATCCCAGCGTGTAACGTTTGTTCGGACCACCGGACCCAGGCTTCTGAGGTCGAGAGCGCAGAACTGCCCCAGTGCGACGGCTTTTCCACTTTTAAAAAAAAAACTCTCCCGCGCAGGTTTCCCCGTCATCGACGGACAGCCGCCAGACATACGTACTTTGATAACGGATTTACTTTGATCTTTGGCGTTACTGATTGAAACTCTGTCCGCGCGCAATCTGACTCCCCGCTTCCTCACGCGGGTCCAAATGCCTCCCGGACATAGCTATTGTGTTGTTTTCGGCCCCCTTCCCCAAGGATTCACAGAGATCCGTCTCCCAGTGAGAACCAGCGAAGGACTAAACAAAAGTTCGATGAGGCTGAGAGCTTCCATTAGTCTGTTGTAATGAAATACAACTGAATAATTTGGCTCTCAACCAGAGTATTTAGTTCTGGGAAAGCTGCCTTTAGCCTTGGGGGCCTTTCTCAAGCCCTCAAAATATAAAATTTCTTTCTCATTGTCCTCAACAGGATAAATGGTTTAATTATATACTCCCGAATCTGAACTATTGTTCTGTTGTCCTGCCTCGGGCCTAGTACCCTTCATCTGCCAGATTCCAGTCAGTCGTCTCCGGCTCAGGTGGGGATGCAGTGAGCTAGCCTTTTGTTGATCCTTTTACAGGGGTGTGGAAGATGATCTTACACTTGTTGCCCCTTGAGAAGGTGGAGGTGTGCTGCCTTGGACCATGAGATCTTAAAGATCTAGGAGCAGAATTAGGCCGTCTGGCCCATCGAGTCTGCTCCGCCATTTCATCATGCCTGATCCATTTTCCCTCTCAGCCCCTCAATCCAACCCCTATATCCCTTCATGCCCCCAACCAATCAAGAATCCCTCAACCTCCAACCTTAAATATACCCAAGGACTTGGCCTCCCCAGCTGCCTGTGGTAAAGAATTCCACAGATTCAACACTCTCTGGCTGAAGAAATTCCTCCTAAAAGTTCACCCCCCCTTATTCTGAAGCCGTGTCCTCTAGTCCTAGAATCTCCCACCATGGGAAACATCCTCTCCACATCCACTCTATCTGTGTCCTCTGGTCATAGACTCCCCCACTATAGGAAACATCCTCTCCACGTCCACTCTATCTGTGTCCTCTGGTCATAGACTCCCCCACTATAGGAAACATCCTCTCCACGTCCACTCTATCGAGGCCTTTCAGCATTTTATACGTTTCAACGAGGTCACCCCTCATTCTTCTGAATTCCAGTGAGTACAGGCCCTGAGCCGTCAAATTCTCCTCATGGGACAAGTCTTTCAATCCCGGAATCATTTTCGTGAACCTCCTCTGAACCCTCTCCAGTTTCAGCACATCCTTCCTCAGATAAAGGGGCCCAAAATTCCTCACAATACCGTACTCCAAGCGGTGTGTCACCATTTCTTTATAAAGCCCCAACATTACATCCTTGCTTTTATATTCGAGACTTCTCAAGATGAATGCCAACATCGCATTTGCCTTCCTCACCACAGACTCAACCCGCAATTTAACCTTTTTAGTGAGATCGCAAACGAGTCCCTTTGCACCTCAGATTTTCTCTCCATCTGAGAAAACAGTCAACCTTTTCATTTCTTCTACCAACGTGCATGACCATACAGTTCCCGGCACTTCTTTGCCCATCCTCCTAACCTGTCTAAGCCCTTCTGTAGCCTCTCTACTTCCTGACAACCACCCGTCCCTCCACCAGTCTTCGCGTCGCCCTCGAACTTGGCCACGACGCCATCGATTCTGTCATCCAAGTCATTGACATATAACGTCAAAGGAAACGGTCCCGACACAGACCCCTGTGGAACACCACTAGTCACCGGCAGCCAATCAGAAAGGGCTCCCTTTCGTCCCACTCTTTGCCTCCTGCCAATCAGCCAGTGCTCCCCCCTCCCTTCAGACAGAAGATGCAAAAAAAAAGCACGTACAGCCAGACTCGAAGGCAAATTCTATCCCACCTTTATCGGCCTCTTGAACAGACCCCTCACACGCTCAAGACCTCGTGGTCTACCTTCGTCACGAGTCTTGCATTTTACTTCCTTACATTCTCGTCACTTTCGACACCATATTCAACACTTTTTCATTTATCCCTTTGCCACCTCAAGGTAGTAACGTGTCACGGCCACTTTATTAGGCACCTCCTGTGCCTACTAAAGCAGCCGCTGAGTGTAAGTTCGTGATCTTCTGCTGCTGTAGCCCGTCCACTTCAAGGTTCGACGCGTTGTCCATTCAGAGATGCTCTTCTGCACTCTGCCGTTGTAACGGGAGGTTGTCTGAGTTACTGGCGCCTTCCTGTGGGCTCGAACCGGTCTGACCGTTCCCCCTCCGACCTCCCTCACTAACAAGGCGTTTTTCAAAGATTTCCAAGTACATTTATCATGAAAGAACGCTGAAAAAGAATTTATCCTTGAGACTTGTTTGCCACAGAGCAAGAAACCCGAAAGAACCCAATTTAAGAAAAAAAATAATTAAAGACCAACACCCGGTGCGCAGAGAAAGAAGAAAAAAAACAAATCACGCCAACGACGGAAGTGAGCGCGGCATTCCAAATCAAATTGAGCCCTCGGATCCGGGACCCCGGAGCAGGCCCGAAGCCTCAGTATCAGTTTGTCACAGAGCACAGGAGCTGGGGGCAGTCTTCAAAGCCTCGGCGCCATGGAGAGAGAGAGAGAGAGAGGGGAGGGAACATAGCGGGAGAGCGAGTGAAATCTGCCCTTGCTGTCTTTCCAGCATTTTGTTTAAATTGTCCAAACGACTAGGACGAGGACCAGGCACCGCTGCGGTGAAAGGCCTGAGGCCTAGATCACGCCGCCCAGCAACTCGCTCCGCTCCGAGAACTGCCACTCACTGGATGTTTTTTTTTCTGTTTTTCTCTCACCATTCTCTGTAAACTCTAGAGCGGGGGGTGTTCCCAACCTTCCCCCCCCCACCCCCCCCCCCCCATACCATTAAGCAACCCCTGCTCTGCGTGAAAATCCCAGGAGGTCAGCAGTTTCTGACATACTCAACCGGTCGGCCTTTGGGCTGTGGGAGGAAACCGGAGGAGACCCACGCGGTCACGGGTGGAGAACGTACAAACCCCTCACAGGCAGCGGCGGGAATCGAACCCGGGGTCGTCGGCACCGTAAACCACTAGGCTACCCTGCCTCAATAATCAATTTACCTTGAACCTGGAATTTTGACTAAAATCAATCACTCCGATTCCAGGTACAATAGAGATGCCAGCCACTTGGGCCAGTGCAAGTTCATTCGAGAAAGTCAGAAGAGATTTTTTTGCTGAGTGCATACCTTGTTGAGCCGACGTAAGAGTTCCTTGATAAAGTAACCAGAAAAGGTCAACAAGGGGAACTGTGGTCGATGTGGTATTTATAGACTTTCAAAAGGCAGTTGATAAAGTACCACTGTGTAGATTTGTTGTCCAAATGAAAGCTGGTGGAATAAACTTGTTTCTGAGGTAGCACAGGCCAAGAGAGAGCAAACAGGGAATAAAAGTGCAAGTTTGTGTTTGGGACTAGTTGGGGAGGCAGAGTGGAGTTCCCCAGTGGTTAGGATTAGGACCTTTGCTTTCATAGTTTCGTAAGTTACTTGGAAATAGCGTAATAGTTTCATGAAGCGGTTAAAAAGGCAAACAGGGTCTAAAGTTTATAAAGTGAGGTTTTCTCTCATGCCCTTTCACCAACTCTCAATCTCTCTATCCCTCTCTCTCACACTCTCACTTTCTCTCTGTCTCTTCACCTCTCCAACTCTTTCATACACTTTCTCTGACTCTCAGTCTCTCTGTCACTATCACACCCTCAACCTCGCACCCTCTTTCATTTTCTCCCTCACTCAGTTTCCCTCTGTCTGTCTTTCGCTCCCCATTGAGTATTTAATACTTTGGTAATACTTGCGTAATCTTGTATGTTTTTCTATTACGTATTCTTGTTCATTGAAATAATTCGCAACGGGTTATATTTATAAACGCAAATTGCATGCGTCATCACACCCACCTGATACGTGTGCGTCTAATTAAAGTAAACATGAAGTTAGACCCGCGTTTCGGACTCGTGTGTCTTCCTTTGGATTAGTTTAATGTTTTGAAGCTACAAAACATGGCACCCCCCATCTCTCTCCCTCTCTGTAAGTCAGTCAGTCTCCCCCTCTCTTCCACCTCTTCCTCTCTCTCCCACCTTCCTCCCCCTCTCTCTCCCACCCTCCTCCCCCTCTCTCTCCCTCTTCCTCATTTTGCCTATCACCACCTCTTCATCTCTCCCTCTCACTCCCCGCCACAGATTCACGTATTTTCTCTGTCCCTCTCGCTCTCGCTCATTCACGCATTCCCTCACATTCTCCTCGTCTAACTTTCTCCTTTTTTTAATCTCGCCCACACACATTCGTCCCTATTTCTCTCTTTCTGATGCTCCCAACTACGTGCATTCTCCCCTGCACTCGTTCTTGTCTGGGTGGCAGTGTGAAATGTCAGGAGGATGTTATGAGAATGCAGGGTGACTTGGACAGGTTGGGTGAGTGGGCAAATGCATGGCAGATGTAGTTTAATGTGGATAAATGTGAGGTTATCCACTTTGGTGGCGAGAACAGGAAGGCAGATTACTATCTGAATGGTGTCAAGTTAGGAAAAGGGGAAGTACAACGAGATCTTGGTGTCCTTGCTCATCAGTCACTGAAAGTAAGTGTGCAGGTACAGCAGGCAGTGAAGAAAGCTAATGGCATGTTGGCCTTCATAACAAGGGGAGTTGAGTACAGGAGCAAAGAGGTCCTTCTGCAGTTGTACAGGGCCCTGGTGAGACCCCACCTGGAGTATTGTGTTCGGTTTTGGTCTCCAAATTTGAGGAAGGACATTCTTGCTATTGAGGGAGTGCAGCGTAGGTTCACGAGGTTGATTCCCGGGATGGCAGGACTGTCATATGTTGAAAGATTGGAGCGACTGGGCTTGTATACACTGGAATTTAGAAGGATGAGAGGGGATCTGATTGAAACATATAAGATTATTAAGGGATTAGACACGCTAGAGGCAGGAAACATGTTCCCAATGTTGGGGGAGTCCAGAACCAGAGGCCACAGTTTAAGAATAAGGGGCAGGCCATTTAGAACGGAGTTGAGGAAAAACTTTTTCACCCAGAGAGTTGAGGATCTGTGGAATGCTCTGCCTCAGAAGGCAGTGGAGGCCAATTCTCTGGATGCTTTCAAGAAAGAGTTAGATAGAGCTCAAAGATAGCAGAGTCAAGGGATATGGGGAGAAGGCAGGAAAAGGGTACTGTTTGTGGATGATCAGCCATGATCACATTGACTGGCAGTGCTGGCTCGAAGGGCCAAATGCCCCCACCGCTGCACCGTGGTCAAGCAAAAAAAAAAAAACCCTGCAGATGCTGGAAACCTGAAATAAAATCAGAGATGGCTGGAAATGCTCAGCAGGCCAGGCAGCGTCTGTGGAGAGAGAAGAAAAGAGCTAACTTTTTAAAGTTCAAAGTTAATTTATTATCTAAGTGACTACATCATAGAGTCATAGAAAATTAAAACATAGAGTCAGGCCCTTTGGCCCATCAACTTTGTACCAAACCATTTAAACTGCCTACTCCCAATGACCACAGCCTTCCATACCCCTACCATCCATGTACCTATCTATACTTCTCTCAAATGTTGAAATCGAATTCAACTTGTGCTGGCAGCTCACTCCACACTCATTTGACCCTCTGAGCAAAGAAGCTTCCCGTCGTGTTCCCCTCAAACCATAGAACACTACAGCACAGTACAGGCCCTTCAGCCCTCCATGTTGTGCCGGCCCATATAATCCTTAAAAAAAAGTACTAAACCCACAGTACCCCATAACCCTCCATTTTTCTTTCATCCGTGTGCCTGTCCAAGAGGCTCTTAAATACCCCTAATGTTTTAGCCTCCACCACCATCCCTGGCAAGTCATTCCAGACACTCACAACCCTCTGTGTAAAAAAAAACTTACCCCTGATGTCTCCCCTAAACTTCCCTCCCTTAATTTTGTACATATGGCCTGTGGTGTTTGCTACTGGTGCCCTGGGAAACAGGTACTGACTATCCACCCTATCTATGCCCCTCATAATCTTGTAGACCTCTATCAAGTCCCCTCTCATTCTTCTATGCTCCAAAGAGACAAGTCCCAGCTCTGCTAACCTTGCTTCATATGACTTGTTCTCCAAACCAGACAACGTCCTGGTAAATCTCATCTGCACCCTCCCCATAGCTTCCACATCCTTCCTATAATGAGGTGACCAGAACTGAACACCATATTTTCACCTTTCAACTTTTCACCTTTCACCCCTAACCCATGACCTGTGGTTGGAGTCCCACCCAACCTCAGTGGAAAAAGCCTGCTTGTATTTACCCCCTCCATAACCCGCCACCTCACACAGCCTCGAGATTCATTTTCTTTCAGGCATTTACAGGAAAATAGAGAAATACAATAGAATTTATGACAAAAAAAAACGTAAACAAAGACCTGGTTTCAGGTCAATGATTTTAGATTAAAACAATAGAACTCGGAAATAGATTTTCTCC
This sequence comes from Hemitrygon akajei, assembly GCF_048418815.1. Classification (NCBI taxonomy): domain Eukaryota; kingdom Metazoa; phylum Chordata; class Chondrichthyes; order Myliobatiformes; family Dasyatidae; genus Hemitrygon; species Hemitrygon akajei. The sequence goes on along the minus strand of NC_133151.1, from coordinate 1,959,595 downwards.
AGAAGCTGCGTGCCTTTGGGGTGCGGCCTAGTCCGGCCCTGTGTCCAGAAGCCATGTGCCTTTGGGGTGCGGCCTAGTCCGGCCCTGTGTCCAGAAGCCATGTGCCTTTGGGGTGCGGCCTAGTCCGGCCCTGTGTCCAGAAGCCGAGTGCCTTTGGGGTGCGGCCTAGTCCGTCCCTGTGGGTTCAATTCCTCTCTGAAGTTGCCAACTGAAGTGTCGCGGGAGACCGGAACATCAGAGACCTCTGTACTCGACCGATGGCGCGCTCTTTCTCGAGGGGGGCTGGGAGAGAGCTCGCTGCTGTCTCTCGAGCCGGGGAACTCGAAGTAGGAAAGTGGCACCGCGGACAGTAACGTCGATAGGGCCAGGCGTTGGTCAGCCCTCTGGCTACGGCCGGAGTGAGAGCGCCCTCTCCCTCGTTGGTGAGAGAGACAGAGAGCCGGCGGCATGTCGGACTGTCTTTAGATGCACTGTGGATCATGGCCTCTCTGTGGGGGCTTTGCATGGTCGGCGATGGGGAGGCTGATGCTTTCTGATGGAATAGGTCAGTGGAAGGGGGTTTAATGATTTTGCTGCTGCTTGTGAGCGGGAGGGGGTGGCGGGGGACATTTTCCCGTCATTCATGCTTTGGGGCTGTTCTTGGACTGTTGGGTGGATGTCTGTGAAGAGTCAGGTGGTGTACTGCACACATTCTCTGATGTTAAGTTGATTAGAAATCGGAAAGGTTGGAACCTGCCTTGTGAGATGCAGAGTAAAGTGGTGCAGCGTGCTGTCGCTGGCTCACGGTTCAGTCCCAATCTCTGGAGCTGACGGTGCGGAGTTTGCAAGTGCCCTGACTTCCGCCCACATCCCCAACTTCCTGTTGGCGTTCGGGGCTTCCTTCCCTCCTCGTGTCGGTAGCTTCCTCTCGGTTTCCACGGCTGCCAGTCGCGCAGGTCCCGGGCGGAGGCTCACCATTTTTATTTTCAACGTTAGCCCTGAGCTGAACCCCCCCCCGACCTGGAGGACGGTGGATCTCTCTTAGTCTGAACTGTTTGGCATGGCCGACCCTACCAAGAGCCAAAGCAGAAAGCCCTGACTCCAGCCAACACAGCTCTCCGGGTCATTGAATTGAATGGATTGAATGACCTTTATTGTCATTATACACAGGTACAATGAAACTCTGTTTGGCTTCCTCTCAGGCAATCAAACAAAGCGGTAGACAAGACAGTGATAGAAAAACGGTTTTAAATAGATAACACGAGTGAATCTGCAGATGCTGGAAATAAATAAAAACACAAAAAGCTGGCAGAACTCAGCAGGCCAAAACGTCGTCACTACCTCCTCCCACAGATGCTGTCTGGCCTGCTGAGTTCTGCCAGCTTTTTCTGTTTTTATTAAATAGATAAGTAGCAGAAAATAAGTTACAGCAGCACCAGAATGTCACAGTAATGCACAAAGTGCAGTCAGTGCGAGTGTTTGAGTCCTTGTGTGTGCTCACAGTTTCAGTCATTGTTCTGTGGGAGTGGTGTGATGGAGGCCACAGCTCTGGGGTGGAAGCTGTTCCTCAGTCTATTTGTTCTGGCTTTTCGTGTCCTGAACCTTTTGCTGGACGGCAGCGGGTCAGACAGGGAGTGGCCGGGGTGTGTGGTGTCTCTGGTTATGCTGATTGCTTTCCTCCCGAGTCTGCTGGAATAGACGGCGTCCAGTCCTGAGAGCTCCATCCTCCAAACCCTACGGCTCTCTCGGCGAGGTAGATGAATCGGCCAACAGGCTCCTGAACCAGCGTAGATAACCTCGCTCACTGAGCTGATTCCACAACCTACAGTCTCACTTTCAAGGACTCTTTGCAGTTTGTGGTCTCGGTTTTTGTTTAAATGTATGAAACTTCTTTTCCTCTTTTGCCCGTTGGTTGTTTAGATAGATAGATAGATAGATAGATAGATACTTTATTCATCCCCATGGGGAAATTCAACTTTTTTTCCAATGTCCCATACACTTGCTGTAGCAAAACTAATTACATACAATACTTAACTCAGTAAAAAAAATATGATATGCATCTAAATCATCGTCTCAAAAAGCATTAATAGCTTTTAAAAAGTTCTTAAGTCCTGGCGGTTGAATTGTAAAGCCTAATGGCATTGGGGAGTATTGACCTCTTCATCCTGTCTGAGGAGCATTGCATCGATAGTAACCTGTCACTGAAACTGCTTCTCTGTCTCTGGATGGTGCTATGTAGAGGATGTTCAGAGTTATCCATAATTGACCGTAGCCTACTCAGCGCCCTTCGTTCAGTATTTAGTCAAGTCAAATCAATTTTATTGTCATTTCAACCATAACTGCTGGTACAGTACACAGTAAAAACGAGACAACGTTTTTCAGGACCACGGTGTTACATGACACAGTACAAAAACTAGACTGAACTACGTAAATTAATGCTTTTTGAGACGGTGATTTAGATGCATATCATTTTTTTTTACTGAGTTAAGTATTGTATGTAATTAGTTTTGCTACAGCAAGTGTATGGGACATTGGAAAAAAAGTTGAATTTCCCCATGGGGATGAATAAAGTATCTATCTATCTAAAAAAAAACAACACAGGAAAAAAGCTACACTAGACTACAGACCTATCCAGGACTGCATAAAGTGCACAAAACAGTGCAGGCATTACAATAAATAATAAACAGGACAATAGGGCAGTAAGGTGTCAGTCATTTATGTGTAGTTTTTGCAAATTCCATTGGATGTTTTTATTTTTCTGTAAATCTCAAGGTGTGGTAACGTTCTTCGATAACAAATCTGACTTAGCGCACTTTGGCTTTGAAGTAAACGGTAGGATCTCAGGGAGGGGGAGTCGGGGGGGTGATTTGGAGGGAGCAAATAAGTGAGGTTGATATAAATGTTTATTTGATGTGAACGGGAGGACTCTGTGACTGTAAGAGATGCTGGGGAGGGACGAGGTAAAAGGAAGCCCTCTGTCATGTCCCTGTGTGTCTACGCCTCCGTGGTATCCAGAACATCTTCAGGGAGTGGTGCCTCAGAAAGGTGGCGTCCATCATTAAGGACCCCCGTCACCCAGGACAGGCCCTCTTCTCATTGCTACCATCAGGGAGGAGGTACAGGAGCTTGAAGGCACACACTCAACGATTCAGGAACAGCTTCTTCCCCTCTGCCATCAGGGAGGAGGTACAGGAGCCTGAAGGCACACACTCAACAATTCAGGAACAGCTTCTTCCCCTCTGCCATCAGGGAGGAGGTACAGGAGCCTGAAGACACACACTCAACGATTCAGGAACAGCTTCTTCCCCTCTGCCATCAGGGAGGAGGTACAGGAGCCTGAAGACACACACTCAGTGATTCAGGAACAGCTTCTTCCCCTCTGCCATCAGGGAGGAGGTACAGGAGCCTGAAGACACACACTCAACAATTCAGGAACAGCTTCTTCCCCTCTGCCATCAGGGAGGAGGTACAGGAGCCTGAAGACACACACTCAACAATTCAGGAACAGCTTCTTCCCCTCTGCCATCAGGGAGGAGGTACAGGAGCCTGAAGACACACACTCAACGATTCAGGAACAGCTTCTTCCCCTCTGCCATCAGAGAGGGGGTACAGGAGCCTGAAGGCACACACTCAATGATTCAGGAACAGCTTCTTCCCCTCTGCCATCAGGGAGGAGGTACAGGAGCCTGAAGGCACACACTCAGCGATTCAGGAACAGCTTCTTCCCCTCTGCCATCAGGGAGGAGGTACAGGAGCCTGAAGACACACACTCAATGATTCAGGAACAGCTTCTTCCCCTCTGCCATCAGGGAGGAGGTACAGGAGCCTGAAGGCACACACTCAACGATTCAGGAACAGCTTCTTCCCATCTGCCATCAGGGAGGAGGTACAGGAGCTTGAAGGCCCACACTCAACGATTCAGGAACAGCTTCTTCCCCTCTGCCATCAGGGAGGAGGTACAGGAGCCTGAAGGCACACACTCAGTGATTCAGGAACAGCTTCTTCCCCTCTGCCATCAGGGAGGAGGCACAGGAGCCTGAAGGCACACACTCAACGATTCAGGAACAGCTTCTTCCCCTCTGCCATCAGGGAGGAGGTACAGGAGCCTGAAGACACACACTCAACGATTCAGGAACAGCTTCTTCCCCTCTGCCATCAGGGAGGAGGTACAGGAGCCTGAAGGCACACACTCAACGATTCAGGAACAGCTTCTTCCCCTCTGCCATCAGGGAGGAGGTACAGGAGCCAGAAGGCACACACTCAGCGATTCAGGAACAGCTTCTTCCCCTCTGCCATCAGGGAGGAGGTACAGGAGCCTGAAGACACACACTCAACGATTCAGGAACAGCTTCTTCCCCTCTGCCATCAGGGAGGGGGTACAGGAGCCTGAAGACACACACTCAGTGATTCAGGAACAGCTTCTTCCCCTCTGCCATCAGGGAGGAGGTACAGGAGCCTGAAGGCACACACTCAGCGATTCAGGAACAGCTTCTTCCCCTCTGCCATCAGGGAGGAGGTACAGGAGCCTGAAGACACACACTCAGCGATTCAGGAACAGCTTCTTCCCCTCTGCCATCAGGGAGGAGGTACAGGAGCCTGAAGACACACACTCAGTGATTCAGGAACAGCTTCTTCCCCTCTGCCATCAGGGAGGAGGTGCAGGAGCCTGAAGACACACACTCAGTGATTCAGGAACAGCTTCTTCCCCTCTGCCATCAGGGAGGAGGTACAGGAGCCTGAAGACACACACTCAACGATTCAGGAACAGCTTCTTCCCCTCTGCCATCAGGGAGGAAGTACAGGAGCCTGAAGGCACACACTCAACGATTCAGGAACAGCTTCTTCCCCTCTGCCATCAGGGAGGAGGTACAGGAGCCTGAAGACACACACTCAACGATTCAGGAACAGCTTCTTCCCCTCCGCCATCAGGGAGGAGGTACAGGAGCCTGAAGGCACACACTCAGCGATTCAGGAACAGCTTCTTCCCCTCCGCCATCAGGGAGGAGGTACAGGAGCCCGAAGACACACACTCAGCGATTCAGGAACAGCTTCTTCCCCTCTGCCATCAGGGAGAGGGTACAGGAGCCTGAAGGCACCCACTCAACGATTCAGGAACAGCTTCTTCCCCTCTGCCATCAGGGAGGAGGTACAGGAGCCTGAAGACACACACTCAACGATTCAGGAACAGCTTCTTCCCCTCTGCCATCAGGGAGGAGGTACAGGAGCCTGAAGACACACACTCAGTGATTCAGGAACAGCTTCTTCCCCTCTGCCATCAGGGAGGAGGTGCAGGAGCCTGAAGACACACACTCAGTGATTCAGGAACAGCTTCTTCCCCTCTGCCATCAGGGAGGAGGTACAGGAGCCTGAAGACACACACTCAACGATTCAGGAACAGCTTCTTCCCCTCTGCCATCAGGGAGGAGGTACAGGAGCCTGAAGGCACACACTCAACGATTCAGGAACAGCTTCTTCCCCTCCGCCATCAGGGAGGAGGTACAGGAGCCCGAAGACACACACTCAGCGATTCAGGAACAGCTTCTTCCCCTCTGCCATCAGGGAGAGGGTACAGGAGCCTGAAGGCACCCACCTCAACGATTCAGGAACAGCTTCTTCCCCTCTGCCATCAGGGAGGAGGTACAGGAGCCTGAAGACACACACTCAACGATTCAGGAACAGCTTCTTCCCCTCTGCCATCCGATTTCTGAACGGGAACTGAACCATGAGCACTACCTCAATACTTTTTTTTTTAACTGTTATCTAATGTAATGTAGGCCTCCGTTAGTCCCGAGAGACCATGGATTTGCACCTTGGAAGGTTTCCAGGTCGCAGGGTTGTATGGGAGACCGGCAGTTGCCCAAGCTGCAAGCCTTCCCCTCTCCACGCCACCGATGTTGCCCAAGGGAAGGGCACTAGGACCCAAGCAGCTTGGCACCGGTGTCGTCGCAGAGCAATGTGTGGTTAAGCGCCTTGCTCAAGGACACAACACGCTGCCTCAGCTGAGGCTCGAACCAGTGACCTTCAGATCACTAGACCGATGCCTTATCCACTAGGCCACGGGCCAACACAAATAAAACACCTACTATAATTCACAGGGTTCTTTCCCCCCCACAATCCCCGTGAACCTCCCTAGGTTGGAAAATAGCCCCAACAATGTGCAACTCGGGCGGTTGAAGGTTAGGCCGCTCTCCCATCTTGGCAATCCGCCTACAAAAGTGTTGTCACCGTACGAAGAGACGGGGATCAGTGTGCTGGTCACTTGGGGAGTGCCCTCTGAATGTTTCGCCTTTTCTACTTGTCAATCAGCCGTGAAAATCTATTGTGACACCGGCAACCTCTCTGTTTCCATTGATTTCCTATTTTTTGCTCTACTTACTTAATTTAACTGCTTACATACTGACTGTAATTCACAGTTTTCTTTTTCTCCCACATATAGAACGTAAAACAATACAGCACAGTACAGGCCCTTCGGCCCACAATGTTGTGCCGACCCTTAAACCCTGCCTCCCATATAACCCCCCCACCTTAAATTCCTCCATGTACCTGTCTAGTAGTCTCTTAAACTTCACTAGTGTATCTGCCTCCACCACTGACTCAGGCAGTGCATTCCACGCACCAACCACTCTCTGAGTGAAAAACCTTCCTCTAATATCCCCCTTGAACTTCCCTCCCCTTACCTTAAAGCCATGTCCTCTCGTACTGAGCAGTGGTGCCCTGGGGAAGAGGTGCTGGCTGTCCACTCTGTCTATTCCTCTTAATATCTTGTACACCTCTATCATGTCTCCTCTCATCCTCCTTCTCTCCAAAGAGTAAAGCCCTAGCTCCCTTAATCTCTGATCATAATCCATACTCTCTAAACCAGGCAGCATCCTGGTAAATCTCCTCTGTGCCCTTTCCGATGCTTCCACGTCCTTCCTATAGTGAGGCGACCAGAACTGGACACAGTACTCCAAGTGTGGCCTAACCAGAATTTTATAGAGCTGCATCTTTACCCTGCGACTCTTGAACTCTATCCCTCGACTTATGAAAGCCAGCACCCCATAAGCTTTCTGAACTACCCTATCTACCTGTGAGGCAACTTTCGGGGATCTGTGGACATGTATCCCCCAGATCCCTCTGCTCCTCCACACTGACAAGTATCCTGCCTTTTACTTTTATCAAATCTCGCACCGCCGTGCTGCCGCGAAGTTAACCAATTCCGTGACGCACGCGGGCGATATTAAATCTGTTTCTGATGACAGTGGCGAGTCCCCCGTGAAGGCCCTGGGCTCCATTAACTTCTCGCCTTCTTCGAAATTTCTTCCACCAGGCAGTTAATTAGTTAATTCTATCAGGTTTTTGGTTAACCTTTCCCAACCCCCCCCCCCCCCCCCCCCCTCTATCTATCACCTCAGTAAACACTTGAAACCACTTTCTCTAATGCTGTTTACATTGTAAATTCATGCCGGTATATTTTTTTTTAACATTTTATTCCATAATCAGCACTTCTAACTTTATTTTGATAAAATTCTTTATTCCGTATTACGGTTGAATGGTTATTTTTGTTCCTCATCTCGCCAACACACCTACCACTCAGCGGCCACTTTATTAGGTACGCCGGCTCGCTGACGCAGACATCGGGACAGCCGATCGCGTGGCAGCAACCCAGTGCGTAAAAGCACGCGGGCCACGGCCCAGAGGTTCGGTGGCTGTTGAGACCAAACTTTAGAAATGTGATCCCAGTGACTGTGACGGTGGAGTGATTGTTGGCGCCAGATGGGGTGGTTTGAGTATCTCAGAAACCGCTGGGGTTTTCACGCGCAACAGTCTCTAGAGCTTACAGAGAATGATGTGGTAAACAAAAAAAAAATGTATCCAGTGGGCGGCAGTTCTGTGGGCGAAAACGCCTCGTTAACGAGAGAGGTCAGAGGAGAACGGCCAGACCGGTTCGAGCTGACCGGAAGGTGACAGTAACTCAAATAACGACAGCGGTGTGCAGGAGAGCATCTCTGAACACACAACACGTCGAACCTTGAAGTGGGCGGGCTACAACAGGGGTGAATGCTATCTACCTCACCCTGTAATGGAATGGGGGGGTGCGGTCGGGGTAAGGGCAACCCCACCCAGTGCAATCCGAACTAACTTATTTGTGGTAAAAACCCATCTCAACCCGGCCGACAACTGAGCACAGCGCCGCAGCAAAGTACAACACGGGAGGTGGCCCTTCAGCCCATCTAGACCCGTGCTGACCCAATTAGACGGCCTACTCCCGTCGATCGTGGCCCTCCCGTCCAAGTACAAAATGCGCTTCCCGCTACATTCGCCCGACACGCTCTCCCAGGTCGGGAACACCACAGGGCCAGAAGACAACACAGAAGCAGAATCAGGCCATTCGGCCCATCGAGTCTGCTCCTCTACTCCATCTCAGCTGGTCCACTTTCCCTCCCAGCCCCCAATCTCCTGCCTCTTCTCCCCCCCCCCCCATATCCCCTCAAGCCCTGACCAATCAATAACCTGCCTCAAATATACCCAATGACTTCACCCCCCCCCCCCCCTCCGTGGCAACGAATTCCACAGATTCACCACCTTTAGCCAGAGGGTGGTAAATATGCGCGTACACACACACACACACACACAAAATCTATGGACGCTGGAA